>NC_142936.1:18441891-18466891 GCF_046866305.1 Octopus bimaculoides | reverse complement strand
TATGTACACACACATAGGCGCACGCACACCAATGGTAAGGAATGGTTAGAGTAGTGGCTAATTCTGTGAGTTACATCCATTGTGATGCGTTCGAATCAATATTGAATCAGCGGTCGGCAAAACGATTCACGCGTGACACGGATGTGTCCATGCTTGACAGAACTCAAAATTCACTCACTTTAATTCGGTCAGCTGAATACAAATTCACAATACAATTTTTTTTCCTACAGCGTTACACAGTCGCACGCACGCACTGGGATGAGATTTTCTCTGTAATATGGTGTGAATGGTGTGTTGTTAGGGATCGCTGGGTTTATAACAGGGTGGTTAGAGTTACTGGTGGCCAATAGGTGCGTATAGTAGCTTGTTGTCTAATGTTTGTGGTGATTAGCTGTGCCTCAACTCTGCTGAGCTATCATTAAAGCATTCCAGCCGTGACCATCTCGTCTTTTAAAAATATTTAGGACTCTACTTTTTTTTTTCACTTGTTTCAGTCATTGGATTGCGGCCATGCTGAGGCAGGGACTTGCAGGATTTTAGTCGAAGAAATCGACCCCCCACCAGTAACTTCTTTTACTTTCTAAGTCTGATATGTATTCTGTTGCCGAACCGATAGATTATGAGGACATAAACAAACCAACACCGGTTGACAAGCAAACAAAAAGCCATATGATACACACACACACACACATACATATATATAGTGGAGGCGCGTGGCTTAGTGGTTAGGGTGTCAGCATCATGACCAGAAGATTGTGGTTTCGATTCCTGCACCGGGTGACGCGTTGTGTTCTTGAGCAAAACACTTCATTTCACGTTGCTCCAGTCCACTCAGCTGGCAAAAATGAGTAATGCTGCGATGGACTGGCATACGCCATTGAAACCGGGAAACCGGGCCCATGAACCTAGCTAGGCTTTAAAAGGGCGCCAAAAAAAAAAAAACAACAACATACGTACATATATATTTATATATAGGGTGGGGGCAAAATTAGTAACCGGGATTAAATGAATAATTTCTGATTTCCCGTTATTTTCTCATTACCTGTTTGAAATCATGATATTGCAAGTATTGTATTATCATTTTGGTCTGTTCCATCATCTTTAGGAGTAAAAATTGGCCAGCATAGTTGTTGTTGAAGGCAACTTTTCCTCAAAGTTTGACCCGATTGTAAATGAAGTTGGTAATAAAATATCTGGATAATTTTTGGTGCTTAACACGTTGGCTTCCACACGTCCTGCCGGTGGGTCGTGGAGGTATGTTAGCGAGTCCCGCATGATTCACCAGTTTGCCATTTTAAAATCTTTCCTATGGGATGAGAGCTGAAATGCTCCGATTGCTTTGATTTGTGATTTTGGTACACTAAGAGAACAAGTTTTTATAGACTTTGTATATTTCGTTTCGCTTCGTTTTTCTTCTCAGTTTACCATGTAATAAGGTAAAATAAAATATTGAGTATTAGGAAAATTTTATTTGCCATTGAAACAAAAATAGCTAGTTCTTTTTGATAAAATTGGTAGATTTTCCAATAGAAACAGAAAGGAATGAAAAAATATTTTATTTGCCATGGAAACCAAAATAGTTCTTTTTGAAAAAGAACTTCGAGATCATCCAATAGAGAATACCCTAAATTTTTAATTGACCATTGGTATTTCGTGAGGTATCTAAAATGTGATATGAACTAGGGTACCACACGACCTTCCCGTGGGACGTTTGTATCTAACACTACCTATGTGTTTCTTGCTTCACTATGGTGTAGTTTAATAAATATCACACCGCTCATGTCAAAATTAATTAAAATATCGTATTGGGACCCTGGGAAAAAAAAACGTAAAATGAGGCTCGGGAGCTAACGTATTAATAATCAATATTCCTTTCTCTGTTGGATTCTGAGTCATTTTTTTTCTGCCGCACTAATATCAAATTTGATTATTTTTCAATTTTCAAAATATGTCTAAACTGGGGCAAAATGAGTAATGACTAATTTCAATAATTTCTTCTCTTTCACTGCATGTGCCTAAATATACCGAGAAGAGAGAGAGAAACACTCCAGTATGTTGTGAAGAAGATATAGACAACATTTTATATTGAACACAATTGCAGCGTGGAAGGTGTTTATAAGCCATTTAAGAAACACACAAAACCGTTAGATTCACTTCAACATTTAAATTTAATTTATGTCAAAATATTTTCGTCACTTTGAAACCTCGACTTGTTCACTGACAAAATTCCGTGCTGCATCATAGAATTTTGTCAATGAACAGGTCGCAGTCTCAAAGCGACGAAAATATTTTGACAAATTGAATTTAAATGAAGTGAATCTAACGGTTTTTGTGTTTCTTAAATGGCTTATAAACACCTTCCACGCCGCAATTGTTTTCGTTCCAGTACACGATCTCGGATCAGGTCACTTAATATGCAAGTACATCTCCGTAATTTTATATTGAGTTTTTAGATTTAGTCGAGTTCCGTCAATTTTGTATCATGTTTCGTTTTTCTATGATCCTCTTTCATTTGGCCTAGATATTTTAAATTTTTAAGGCATTTCTAATTTTTATGATGTCTAAGAATGGATACTGATGTGTATGAGTATTTTTTCAAATACAATTCTGGAGAAATGAGGAGGCAAATTCATTTTATCTTGTCTTACTCATTTTCGTCCAGCTAAATTTGTCATTTATATGCTCAAAAAGAGAACGGAGATAATTTTCTGAAATAGTGTCCTGAATGTGTTACAGAATTTTTAATGCGTTTAGGGAAGGCTTTTGCTGTGCTGATCTAGTTTTTGTAAGGTAGTGAACATTTGTAAAAAAAAACATTTTTTTTCTCAAAGTCAAAACTAAAGTAAAAACTCCTTATTGTCACACCGCCTATATATTACAGGACAGGCACAGTTTCTACCTACCAAATTCACTCAAGGGCATTAGTTATCCCAGGGTTACAGTAGAAGATACTTGCCCAAGGTGCTGCGCAGTGAGGACTGAACCCGAAACGACACGGCTTTTTATTTTTAAGAGAATAGTGGTGTGATGAGGAAGATTTGGTTGCTATTTTTAACTGTCTTATGCAGGCTATAGAATTTGTAATTGGGATTGCGGTGATGGCATTGGGGATATTCAGCAGATACTGGTTGAAGTGTTAGTCGAGTTGGTCGAGAGTGTCACTGTGTGTGTGTGTGTGCATATGTAAGATGATTGTTAATACATTGAGATCATACCCCTTCTATTTGGATTAAGTTGATGTGTAGCCTTATTCGTATCAGGAGAAATATTGCTATTAAGTAATGGGCACAGTTAAAAAATTGAGTACTGGACTATATACCATGTGATACGCGTATTTAGTTGCTGCAGTTAATTACTCCATTTGGACTAGCCATAATAAGTAGTAGTCAATTAAGTTTGTGGCCTTGAGCCAAAGTTAGAAATCATTAATTATTCATCGCTATTGAGCTGCCCCCCCCCCGCCAAATGAAGACCACATTAAATAATGTAGCTTTAGACACCATAAAAACAAGGAAGTCATGGCTGAAATGCCTTTGATCATAGACAGGTCCTATGAAAGTGGGGGTTTTCTCGGTACATTTGTCCAGAGATTCAGGTTGGAGCCCTGTGAATTTCTGACGGGTTGGAGGAAGGCCCCTTCACCCACTTTCAAGTGAGGCCCGAAAGCAATCTCTTTGCACTTAGCGAATATTTCTTTCGGAGGCTCTGATCAAAAGTCTACTCTAGGAGTCAACCTATGGTTAAACAACAATAATATTTGACTCACAATAATAGATTTTATCGAATTAGTACTTGACAAAAATTTTCTCAACAGCAAGATGATGTCGAACTTGACGCAATTTGAACTCGTGAAACTTTTGATCCAGTCCTCAGCTCGTTTACATACCTACGGTTTTATTTGCTTGTCTATTTTTATCAATCAATGGTAATACAAACTAAGACGCATTATAATATTGAACGAGACCAGATCGTCTGCCGCAATTGCTGTTTTCATTAAAAGTAGATATTAAAAAGTAAAAAGCAAAAAAAGAAAAAAATTCCACTGCTATATCGATCTAGTGGTCATCGGCAATGAATACTTATATACAACTCAAATTTTCTCAGTTCACCGTGTATGTTCGAAGTACGAATACGCTAAGATATTTTAGAGATATTGCGGTTGGTGCTGAATTAAAGAGGAGTGGTGTTTCCACTCCAATTACATAACGATTTCTAAAGATGCTGGGCCTTAAATCTAAGAGGGATTCAGTATTTGACTTGTATTTATTTCATCAATCCCGGAAGTAAGCACACAGATTGGCTTCTGTTAGATTTGAATCCATAATGTAATTGGATTTTATGGGTTAAAGTTCATAACATATTTGGAATCAAAACAACAAAATATCAAACCATTTTAACCAACACAATCGATTCTTCCAATGGAATCCCAACTAAATAATTGTTTCTGACATAGGCACAGAGAAGAAAAGAGTCGATTACATTGCCTTCAGTACTTGACTAGTTCTATATTTTATCGACTCCAGAAAGATAGAGGACGAAGATGACCTCAACGGGATTTGAGCTTAGAGCTTAAAGATAAGAAATACGGTAATATATTTTTTTTCTTTTCCATAAAATTTGGTAAAAACAAGTGTATTTTATTGTGTCTGGGGAGAGTCATTTTCTTTTCGTGCCTTAAAATTTAACACACTCACCGTTAAAATTTCCACTTATTATTTTTATGGTAAGTGTGTTAAATTTTAAGGCACGAAAAAAAAAAAATGACTCTCCCCAGACACAACAGAATATGCTTCAACACACGAAATCACATAAAAAATCTTGCAAACCAAATCCAAAAACGAAGTGTATTTTAATTTATTCGAAAGCCTAAGGGAGACTTAGAAAGTGGAATAATTGGGTAAGACCAAATGTTTATAGTATAATTTACGCTGGAGGGAAAACATGAGCGAAAAGGGTGTCTTCATGGGGGTATAGTCTACATCTGGGGGAAAAGACATGGGCGAAAGGGTTGGTGTAGTATGTACAGGATGTGGTGTAATTAATGCATAACAAGCTGCAGTTTAAAAAGAAATGAAAATGTGAAAATAAAACGTCGCAGTGAAATATATAAACAGGAAATATGACTACCTTGTCGGAAAAGGAATTTCTCACACCACAGACGTTCGTATATAATAATGGCAGATTTCAGGAAGATTACGATGTAGACAGAAATGCCAACAACAATAGTTTTTCTCCATTCAAACAATACACGCTGTAAGTCGTCTCGTCTTTTAAAGAAGAAATATTCCATACAATTGTACCGTATACAAAAACTGAGCAGTAAAATACAATTAATCCAGACTCATCAAACATAGATATTAGAACTTGGCTCTTAAAAATGACTGTCCCATGAGGCAATGGTATATTGAATACCAAATAATGTGTTTTTAGCGGAGTTCACTCTGTTGTAAGCAATCGAAGGTAAATCTCCTGGTCTGAGAATAACTTCCTCCTCCCTCTAGAAGTCTCAGCGGTTCCGAAAATGGTGAAGGCGCATGGCTCAGTAGTTAGAGCACGGGGCTTACAATCATGCGGTAGTGAGTTCGATTCTTGGACTGGGCTATGTTTTGTGAGTTTTTTTAAAGCAAGGCACTTTATTTCACATTGCTCCCATTTACTAACTGTAGAAATGAGTTGGGATCTATTTTAAAACGGGGGCCACATTTTTCATTAATGTTTTACGTAGTGTTTTTGGTACGGAAAGACTTTCAAACTTCGCATACTTATCTATTTTGTGTTATAGAACAGAGAAATATTTTTGTATTCGAATTTATTTCATGTTAAAAATTGTCTTATTTCGATAATTTCAACCAATCACTGACAAGTATTCAGTTGTTTACATTTACTCCTTTGGCTGATTAAGCGATGTAAAGCGTATTTAATCTCCATACCTTCGTTTTATTTGCTTTTTTCATTTTAAATTTGCTTTAACCCTAACACTAACCCTAGGGTTAGGGTTAGGGTTAATTGTTTCAGAATCGTTTGTTTATGTAGTCGGCACTTAATGTATATCGGCTGAATGGACGTCATTGATTGGTTGAAATTACAGAAATACGACAACTTTAACATGGAATAATTTATGGATTTCTTTTTTTTTTAAGAAGACTAAGAGAAAAAGATGTTTTATATGACACATTCTACCAGTGTTCCAAGTTTCAAAGTGTTTCGTTAATGAAAAATGTGGCCACCGTTTTAAAAAAGATCCATGAGTTGCGACGTCACTTGTGCCAAGCTGTATCAGCCTTTGCTTTCCTCTTTAATAACATCAGTGGTATAGAGAAAGAAAGCTGGTATGCGTGGGTGACTGCTGGTTTTCTGTAAGCAACCTTGTCTGGACTTGTGCTTCGGCGGGGAAATTTCTTGGTGCAATCCCATGGTCATTCATGACTGAAGGGAGTCTTCTTCTTCATGAGACGAAAAATAAATAAATAATAATAATAAAAGGGCACAGGCGTGGCTGGTGGTTAAGAAGCTTGTCTCCTAACCATGTGGCCTTGCGCAGCACCTTGGACAAGTGTTTTCTATTATAGCCTAGGGTTGACATAAGCTTGTGAGTGTATCCGGTAAACGGAAACTAAGACGAAAGTCGGTCGTGCCCTTTATGACGTGTAACCCAGGGTAATCCAATAAACCGGCCTTTTCCAGTATAATATATATATATATATATATATATATATATATATATATATATATATATATATATATGTATATGTGTGTGTGTGTGTGTATATGTATATATGTATATATATATGTATATACATATGTATATATATCTGTATATACATATGTATATATATATGTATATATATATGTATATATATGGATATATATATGTATATACATATGTATATATATGGATATATATATGTATATACATATATGTATATATATGTATATATATGTATGTATATATATATGTATGTATATATATATGTATATATATATATGTATATATATATATGTATATATATATGTATATATGTGTATATATGTATATATATATGTATATATGTATATATGTATATATATATGTATATATATATATATGTATATATGTATATATATATATATGTATATATGTATATATATATATATATATATGTATATATATATGTATATATCTATACAGATATATATGCATATATATGTATATATGTATATATATGTATATATATGTTTATATGTATATATATATATATATATGTATACATATGTGTGTATATATATACGAGGTCTGATCAACAAGTATCCGGACTGTTGCCATAATAACGAAGCTAAAGCACGCAGTATGAAGCCGCCTGGCACAGATTGACCTTGAACTCTGCTGTACATGTGCACTAAGTTTTACCATTCTAACTCACTTCCGCTATTTACAGCAGTGCTTAGAAGGAAGGTGTGTAGCGTGTGATCGTCGTATTGACCATGACAAAGAAAGTTGAGCAGAGAATCTGCATCAAATTTTGCCAAATGCTTGGCGATTCCTGCTCAGAGTCCTACGAAAAGTTTTAAAAAGTTTTCATCGCTCTCGACACAATCAAGGAGATCTTGTGCAACTGAAACCCGAGTGTCTTTTGGGGCAGCTGAAAGAGATTTTGGCACAAACTTTGCAGACTCGCCTCTCATACCCAAATCTTCACTAATAATGGAATGAACTGAACCGTAACCAATCTCCACATCATCTGATAACTCACGGATGGTGATTCGACGATTTCCCCTCACAGCTGCACGCTGATCTGCAATGTTTTTCTCAGTTCTGCTTGTCGTGGGTCTCCCAGAATGTTCGTCACTATCGATATTTTTTCGGCCATCTTGGAAACATCTGAACTACTCATACACTTGAGTGTTGCACATACACATTTCTCGCTACACTTTCGGCAACTTTATGTACGCCTCTGAGTAGGTATTGCCATGACAACTTGCTGTCATGATCAATGCGGTGAACACACGCTACACACGTTCCTTACAAGTACTGCTGTAAACAGCGGAAGTGAGCTAGAATGTTAAAACGTCTTGCGCATGCACAAAAGAGACCTGGGTCAATCTGTACCAAGTAGCTTCACTCTGCATGCTTTATCTTCGTTACTATGGCAACAGTCCTGATAACTTATAGATCAGACCTCGTATGTATATATGTGTGAATGGGTGTATGTGTGTGTATATGTTTGTATATATATATATATATGTATATATGTTTATGTATACATGTATATATGTGTATGCATATATATGTATATATGTATGTATACATATATATGTATGTATATATATATATATATATGTATGTATATATGTATGTATATATATATATATATATATATATATATATATATGTATATGCATGTATATATGTATATATATATGTGTATATGTATGTATATATATGTATATGTATATATATGTATATATATATATGTATATATATGTATATATATATATATATATATATACAAGTATATATATATGTATATATATATACATACGTATATATATATATATAACTAAAATAATAAACCTCTCTAATAAAACCCTTACACAAACCCAAATTAACATCCTAGCCAGAGGCTTAAAATTCACACCCACCCCAAGAACACCCAACCCCCCTGAGATCAAGGGTGACATTTCAGAATTTTGCAGAAAGCTTCGTTTAACAGAAGCTTTCATAGACTTCAACAATGAGGATGACTCAATTATTAAAAACAAAAGCAACTTCATACCTTCCAAAGGAAGGAATAAAGCACTGGATGATTTTTGCAACCACATCCAGAGTTTCCCTTTTACCCCACCTAAAACCAAGGTCAAATCAAACTTTAATAGCATAGAATGGAAAAATCTAAGAGACTTACAACAGGACAAAAGCCTTACTATCAAAGAAGCTGACAAAGGTAGTACTGTAGTCCTAATGAACACAGATTTTTACAAACACCTAGCACTCTCCTTACTAAACGATAACTCCTTCTATGAAACTATCACCAACTATAAACAACAAAAAACTCTCAAAAACCTCACCACCCTTATACTCCAGCAAGGTCAAGGACTCACGGACAAAGAAAAAAGATTACATCACTAATTTCAAATGCAAGCCCAGCCTCTTCTATGGCCTCCCTAAAATCCATAAGAACAAATCCATCACCGAAGCTTGCAAACTCTCCTCTGAAATCTACATCAACATCAAGGCACCGGAAGATTTAAAACTAAGACCCATTATAGCAGGCACCTCCTGCGAAACACATCGCTTAAGCAATTTCTTGGACATTCTTTTGAAACCTTTCCTAAGCCACATCAAAAGTTTCATCAGAGATGATCTTGACATGCTCAATCACCTCCCGAAAACAACAAACGAGGAGTCACTCTTGGTTTCTTTTGACGTGGTCAACCTTTATACAGATATCCCTCATGAATATGCGATTGAGGCAATTAAATTCTGGCTGCACAAACACCCAGAAACATTTCCTCATCGCATCAACACAACTTTCATCATAGAATCACTTAAGTTCATTCTGACCAACAATTACTTCCTGTTTGCAGACACATACTTTCGCCAAAAACGTTGTATCGCGATGGGTACTAAAGCTGCACCAGTCCTTGCGAACCTCATAATGGGTTTTTTTGAATTAACACTATATGAAACCTCACGTCAGAAATTTGGACACCTTTTCCACATCTTTTTAATGGATAACTGGAAAAGATATTTGGATGATTGTTTCATCATATGGAATGAACCCTATGAAAAACTTCTAGAATTCAAATCCATTCTTAATAACATACATCCCAACATTCAATTCACTATGGAATTCAGCAAACATCATCTCACTTTTCTTGATCTCTTAATCATAAAAACACCTAATAACCAAATCACAACCGACATCTACCACAAACCTACAGACTCACAACAATACCTCCTTTTTAGCTCATGCCACCCAAAACACACCAAGATAAATATCCCCTTTAATTTAGCTAAAAGAATTTGCACCATTGTCTCTGACTCAACCACTCGAGAAATACGCTTACAAGATCTAAAAAAAAACACTGTTACAACGCCAATATCCCTCCACACTCATAGATCTTGGAATAAAACGTGCCAAGGAACTTGACAAAAACACACTAAAAACCAACCAGCATAATAACACACCCAACCCCAAAATACTTCCATACATCTCCACCCATAACCCCAATAACATCGAAGCATTCACCACAATTAAACAAAACCTCCCCTTACTCACCACAGACCCGAAAATGAACAATATCATTAATACACACAAAGTCCTTAAATGCAAAAGGCAACACAAATCTTTGAAAACATTATTAACCAATTCCAAACTACATACACCACTTCCACCCCCATCAGTTAAAAAATGTGCACGCCCTAATTGTGGCACCTGCCCCTACCTACTTGAAGGCTCTGAATTTACCTTCAAACGAGGAACAAAGTTTAAAATTAAAACCAATTTCTCTTGTTCCTCGGGTAACCTCATTTATGTCCTTACTTGCGCAGGTTGCCAAAACTTCTATAACGGACAGACGAGCCTCCCATTACGTAGAAGAGTAGCTGTCCATAAGGAACAAATAAACCTCCCTCAATACCGCCAAATTCCACTCAGTGGCCACATAGACTCTTGCGCCAGAAACAAAAACCCTAAATTCATTATATTCCCTTTCTATCAATGTAAAGACAGAATCTCCACACAAGAAAGAATCAACAAGGAGAATCTTTTCATAGAGAAATTCCAACCATTTCTTAACACACACACCCCTCAGTGACCTTATTTCTCTATGAACAGACACAAACTTCCTGTTGGAAAAAAAGAGTTCATAACTAACTAAAAACACTTGTCTCCCCTTACACACACTTCCTGTTTTGACACCACATTTCCTGCTTAACACAAACTTTTAACCCTTTTTTAAAACTTAACAAAACTCTCAACTCTCATGCATCCTTATTTTTCCTACCAATTTATACATGAACTACTATTGAATTACAAAAGCTCAAAGACAATATAATGTATGGGTATATTTATTTTTTTATATATTATTGTTTTATATATTATTTTCTTCATTTTGTACTTTTTTGTACTTCTTTGTAAAAAAACATTTTCATTCTCCTTCTTGATAATTTGCTTCATCGCAATGAAAACCGGTTAGAAAAAATCTTTATTAAATTATGCTTCCAGTTCAGCATTCTGGCTTTTTTTCATTTTCCTATATATATATATATATATATATATATATATATATATATATATATATATATATATGTATATGTAAATATATATACAGAATAAGAAAAAAGAGAACATTTGTTCCATCTCGCGTATTTAGTGATCAATATAGGGCAAAATATAACATAAATCAAAGTGGATGACAGATTTACGTAGGTCAAGTTCCTTTATCATGGGAATACAAAATACATAAAAAATTCATCGAGCTGTTAGGTTTCAAGCATTCCAATATTACAGTTCAAAGAAAAGCAGTATTATAAAACCTTACGATCGTTTCGAGGAATACGTTCATAATGGGCGAGTTTTCCAGCCGATACAAATAGCCGCATTTCTCTCATCCGAGAGAAATAGATATCAATTAAAATAGTTTAGGAATTGAGAAAGATTAAAATATCTTCTACTTACAAAGCTTGAAGTCATATCGAATAATGTTATATTTCTAAAAAGATTTTATAGTATTTTTTAAAAGATCGTAATGATATAGAAAGGCTTTGTGAAGTGGAAAAAGTTCAGAAGTAAAACATTTTTGCGAATAAAAATGAAATTAATAATATTTGTGAAAATAAAATGAAATAATATAAAATGAGGACTCAAATTTCTGATTAAACATGGTTAACCATATAAGACTGTTGGATTGCTGATAATTAAAAAGCGTAAATGATGAAAGTAAGGTGAATCCATATATGCAGAATCTTAGTGGGAACAGTCTAAAAATTCACTAATATTTGTGATTTTCAATTTACAATGATCGTTAATTTACAACTTATATATAAAAGGTTAGTAGGTTCGAAAGCGATGCTAAACCCGTGAATTACTAAGATGCCAAAATATAAAGAATTTTACGCTTAAACTTTAAGTTGATCAAATCTAACCAAAGTGGAAGAAATTATTATTTTATTAAAGTAAGTCGATGTTCATAAGATCGGATTTTATACTTTCTACCTTTAAAAAAACTTAAATGTAGCCCACATGCAATTATAACGTCCGATATTTTATTAATCAAAATTTTCTTGCCTGTACGGAGTATACTAATTGCTTCCTTCGTACATAACTTACATCTTCCAGTATATGTTTTAGATGAGGTGGTTTCCGTTATGACCAGTCTAGTCTAAATTCCTTATCTCGTATTTTTAGTTTGTTAATATATGTCACCAGCGCTGTTGCGTTTTTTGTTCCTGGGTTCGAGAATGAGCTGATGTGTCATCTATATCTCGTTTTGAAATCCGTGGTACTTTCTATGTATACTTTCCTGGGCTGATTGGCAGTTATAACCTCAGTCTTGTATACCACGTTTTTCCTTAGACAGGAACCCCCAATGGACATAAATTGCGGTTCCGATAATTGCAGGCTTTATTTCGGTTGCTCATCCTTGTGCGTTCTTTATCTATATGTTATTATTAATCCTATTCGTATTGGGGCTACCCATATTCCTGTAATTCCCGAACTTGAATCTATTGTATTCCAATGATAAAGGAATTTGACCTACGAAAATCTGTCATCCACTTTGATTTTTGTTATATTCTATTCATATTGAGCTCTAATTAGGTGCATTGCAGCAAAGGTTTTCTCTTTTTCTTATTATTCAATACCTGCTCAAGCCGAGCACTCCTCGCAGCGTTAATTTATGGAGCGACAATTTCTAGGGCTGTCCACGAAAAATATCCCAACTCCAACAGTGGAACTATACATGGATTTATTATTACAGATAAGCCACGTGGTTGCGAAGCATACAGTGATGGTTGCATTTATCGAAGAAGACACCTTCCACCCTCTTCTAGAGGTGCGGAATCCAAAGGGCAGTGATTACTACAATATGCTAGGAGAGATAGGCAAATTATCAAGCTCCAAAGGCATGGGCGCCAGCCATCTAAGCAACCAGTTAGTCCGCGAGTAAGTTAAACTGTTCAGTCACTGTACTTGTCAAAAGGTAAGACACACCTTATAGGATGTCTCTATTCAAGTTTAAATTATTTGAATTTCGAAATTGCTTCCCTTGACTGGTATTACTTTTTAACAATTCCTCACATGACTAATTTCAAGTTATTAAAATTAGCGTGACTCAATGCAATATGTCAAACCCAGCTGAATTATCTTTATCCATATTGAAGACTTCTCTGAGCAATTTCTCCCAGCCGTTCATCTATTCAGTCTTGAACGTACGCCGAAGTCCCTTTGTCAAGTGTGGAGAACATATGGTCCGTGGGCTATAGTTTACCAATATTTAAATTTCAAACTACTCTCTGACGATGTCCTTCGGTTTAAGCTTTAAAGTATTAGGATTAAAACAGTAATTTAATATGTTTCTTTGAATAACCCAACCCTTATATAAGGTTAATCAAAGCATTATAAAAAATCTAGTTAATTAATGCATTCTTAATTAATGTTGCTTAGTGTAATTGCGTGCATAATCTATGAATTAATAAAATTAGAGATTCGTTATTTTCCTTAGCACAAACACGGCTTTACAGGTTCTTAACGCACTTACAATTGACCTTTGGTATAAAAAATTCTTCCCACTGCGTGCTCTGTGTCAGGGGTAGGGAAACCCCCGCCCGAGGGCGAAATTACGCCCGCGAACCCATTTTATTGCGCCCGCAGGCTGGTATACTCGTATGCACAAAAAATAATTAATTTTTCAATTATAAAATTTATACAATACTCGTATGTCTCTTTGCGACATAGGTCGCGTTTCCACTATGACTTAAAACGGTTAGACTCGAACAGAAATCGTCCGGCAATTGCCATTTGAATGAAAATTTTGTTTTCACTATAAAACACATATTGTTAGGTTTGTACCCCCCCCCCCCCTTGAGACCCAACTACACTCTAGCTGAAAAATATAGAATACCTGGTAAGTAATATAAACGTCCCAGTGAAGATGTTACGTGTTAATTTAATGTGTTAAACGTATCTTTATTAATGTATATCGAATTATTCTTTTTCTTCTTGTACGCCCTTTCAAAGCCTAGCCAGGCTCATGGGCCCGGTTTCCCGGTTTCTATGGCGTATGTGTTCCCCCCAGCTGGACGGGACGCCAGTCCATCGCAGCGTTACTCAAGAAACAGGAAGAAAGAGTGAGAGACAGTTGGGGCGAAAGAGTACAACAGGGGTCGCCACCACCCCCTGCTGGAGCCTCGTGGAGCTTTAGGTGTTTTCGCTCAATAAACACACACAGCGCCCGGTCTGAGATTCGAAACCGCGATCCTCCGACCGCGAGTCCGCTGCCCTAACCACTGGGCCGTTGTGCCTCCTATATCGAATTATACATAGATATATACAAAATTTACACAGATATGAGTTAGAACTTGTGATCCGCCCGCGGACCTTTTTTAGGGAAATTTTTGCCTGCCGCACTAAAAAGTTTGGATCTATTTTAAAACGGGGGCGCTAGTTTTCATTTATGTTTTATGTAGTGTTTTTGGTACGGAAAGACTTTCAAACTTCGTATACTTATCTATTTTGTGTTATAGAACAGAAAAATATTTTTGTATTCGAATTTATTTCATGTAAAAAATTTCTACTAATCACTGACGTCTATTCAGTTGAAAACAATTAGCGCTGTAACGGTGTATATCGTATTAATCCCCTAACCCTAACCCTAACTAGACTGTTAACCGTAACCTTAACCCTAAAACTAACCCTAACTCTAGAATCCGAACTTTAAAATTGTTACACACATAGATACGCACAGCGTAATTTATTATATAAACAATATATGCGTATAAATTACGATTAAACCGGATGAAATATGTCACAGGGAATAACATTTTTATGACCGCCCAGCAGTAACTCTATTGAGCTGAATAGACGTCAGTGATTGGTTGAAATTAGAGAAATACGACAACTTTAACATGGAATAACTTGCGAATTCCTTTTTTTTGTTAAGAAGACTAAGAGTAAAAGATGTTTTATATGACACATTCTACCAGTGTCCCAAGTTTCAAAGTGTTTCGTTAGTGTTTCGTTAAGAAAATACTGGCGCCCCCGTTTTAAAATAGATCCAAAAGTTTCCCCGCCCCTGCTTTATGTGCTCGTTAAAACTGGTAGAGATAGGTGCAAAATTTTTCCTTAAACCACAGTGTATTGTTCTAAAAAGAAAAAGAAGAAAGAAAATGATGGAATGCACGTTGGATAGTGTTGCCCGGAAGACACTAGTTCTGAAAATAAAATGAGAGAACCGTGTCCTGAGTCTTTACATCTAATCTAATAAGTCCAGTTTAACCTATCCAACCAACCTCTGAGGAGGAGGAGGAGGAGGAGGAGGGAAACGTAAACAGCAGCATACAGGTGATAGAGGTGGAGAAGGGTATTTCTTTGTTGCTAAGTACAATACTTATCTAGTAAACATCAAACACAAAACACAAACACCTTATCACCTATGTACTACTTTTTTTCTTTTATCGAAATACTTCAAGTAAACCATAAAATCAGGTTCAACAAGAGGACAAGTGTCTACCTTAATGATTTTTATATTTATTTTAGTTTATTTATTTATTTATTTATTTATTTATTTATTATTCTTTTTGGGGTGTTTAGGAGCTATTGATGTGCGTGACTGATAATGTGATAGACGTAGAGATAAATCGACATAAATGTTTGTAAATTGTTTCGAAGTGGATGAAATTTAGTTTTGTCGTGAGGAAAAAAAAGGAAAGTATAACTTGTAGAGCTGTTACCTTCATGTGTGTGTGTGTGTGTGTGTGTCAGAGAGAGAGAGAGAGAGAGAGAGAGAGAGAGAGAGAGAGAGAGAGAGAGATTTTCTGACAGTAGCGAACAGATTAGATAGTAGTGTTTCTAAACAGTTATAGAAAAATGTCTGAATATTTGTAATGATTTCAAGATTAGAAATAATCACATGAGATGTTAAATACAGTGATGAGCTGCATATATATATATATATTAGCTTACATTATGTTTTGGTCAAGCAAGGGAGATAAATTTGAATGTTTATGAATTGTCTTCGTCAGCGGAGGATTGGCTTTCGCTATTGCTTCCTGAACGTATAACATTTAACTCATTGTTCCCAAAAGATTCAAAATAGAAATGATAATGATTTAAATAAAGAAGATAAGTGATGGCATACTTAAGAAAAGGGTCTGAATATTTTCAGTTCGTAAAAACTTATGAGTGTAAGTAGGAAACGATATTATCTTTAATCTTTTAGTTGTTTCAGTCATTGGATTGTGGCCATGCTGGGGCACCGCCTTGAAAAATGTTGTTGAACGAATCAACCTCAGTACCTATTCTTTTTAAGACATGTACTTATTCCATCGGTTATTTGGCCGCACCGCTAAGTTAGAGGGAAGTAAACACATCAGCACCAGTTGTCAAGCGGTGATGGAAGACAAACACTCACACACACATAGACTTCGTCGGAGTTAACATATTTCACTGAGATCCTCAAATTTTGTCGATCTGAGTATTGCAACATAAGTGTGACCTACCGACTCGACCTGTTTCTTCGGCTCGTCTTCAGTTTTAACGACCGGGTACAGTACAGTAACTCTTCTCTAGACTAATGGACGGAGATAAGGCCCCGATGGGACTAGTTCTAGTTTTCCTCTGTGGACATCAGGAAACCCGTTCCGTTTTGGGCGTTACATAAATTGATGACTCCTTTTTTTCTTCTTTTTCTTGAATGTACTAGTCTGCGATTGATTTTGTTAAAAATTGCTAAATAAGTGTATTCTCAAATTGTTCATATTCAAAAATTGTTATTACAAGCAAATGCAAAACTATGAACTTGTCCGCAGTTTAGATGCCAGCGAAGACATTTGTGTGAGCGCATTCTGGTTGTTAAGCAAGTCGTCAATTTCGCTAACTTCACTAATATTTATATTTATGAAATAAAAGAATGGAAGTAAAATTATTTTACCAGGTTGTTAATATTTTCTTAAATTATATTTGTGTTCTTTTTTTCTTTCTTTTGCAAAAGCTAGGATCTTTGCTTGTTTAGTGGGGTGTTACATTGATATGCACGTGTTGAATATTAGTCGAACATATGTAACTGTTCAAAATAAATTTCATTTGTTAAATATGCGAGAAAAATTAAAAGAAACTTAGCACTCACCTTTCCTGAGCTAATTAAAAACAGATTAAAAAAAAAAAAGCCCATCTAAATCTTGAAAAATATCCGCACTAGCTTATCCATGACGGAACCGTATTGCTAATACAAGAAAAAAAAAACCTCTTTCTATTATAGGCACAAGGCCTGAAATTTTGGGGAGGAAATTAGTCGATTATATCAACCCCAGTGCTTGACTGGTACTTATACTATCGCAAGGATGAAAGGCATAGTCGACCTTGGTGGCGTTTGAACTCAAAGCGTAAATGCAGACGAAAGCATTTTGCCTGGCGTGCTAATGATTCCGCCAGCTCATTAAGGTGGGGGCTAGCAGGATCTTTAACATGTCGGACACAAATGCTTAGCGGTAGTTCTTCCGGTTTTGAAGTTCTGAGTTCCAATTCCGCTGAGGTTGACTTTTCCTTTCCTCCCGTAGTGGTCAAGAAAATAAGTACCATTTAAGCACTGGGATCGATATAATCGATTCCGCCCCATTTCAAAATTCCAGACCTTGCCGTTATAATAGAAAAAGAAATGGATGGATGAAAGGTAATGTTAACCTTAGCGAGATGTGAACTTAAAATATAAAGAGCCGTAACAAAATCGCAAGGTATTTTTTTCCCAATGCTTTAACAGTTCTGTCAGCACGAATGTTAGATGGAATGCCACTCAGTATTTGTTTCAACTCTCTACGCTGCTTTCAAATCCCACCGACATCAGACTTATCTTTCATTTTTCGAGATCGATAATGACGTAACAACCCAGGGAGGTAGTTTGGCAGAACGATAAGGACGGCGGACTGCGTACCTTGCGAGGTTTGTTCCAGCTCTTTGCAGCCCGCGTTCAAATCTTAATGTGTCACCCGGTTTTACATCATCATCGGCACCTAGTGTGCTTTTAGCAGAATCCAGTAGCATAGCCAGGTTCTAAAGTTAGTGGGTAGCGAGCACATGAAAAGAAAGGCGCCGTGACACGGGTTACAGACAAAACCCCACTCGTACAAAACATTCTCAGTTACATTTTTTCTGTCTTTGAACTTTAATATCATTTAAAACCAGTAAGATTAGAAGAAAAAATATAATTTAATTAATTCATTACTGCTGAAGTAATCATGAAAAATATTGTAATCTTTCTATGTGCCGGTTTACTCTATATGATTATTGTGTTGTGTACTCGAGTATTGTGATCCCCCCTGTACAGGTACTCAGGTAGACAAACAATGATCATGTGGAGTGAACCAACGCAAAGAAAGATTATAATATTTTTCATGATTACTTCAGTAATAAATTACTTAGATTATATTGCAATGCTGTTAAAGTTCAAAACCAGAAAAAATGAGGGGCTTTAGCTTAGGGGTTTTTGTCCTAGGGGTTTCGTGCGGGTTTTTTTGTTTGAGGGGATGTTCCGTCCTGGGGGTATGTGTTTTGTCCTGGGGGTGCGTTTATGTCCTGGGGTGGTGATGGTGGTGGTGGGTGGGTTGTCCTGGGTAGGATGTTGTTCTACACTCCTGTGACACATACCAAACAATTTTTGACTCATTTGGCTTATATTACGCGAAATGATTCATAGTTATAATATACGTAATTGTATTCTACATTCATTAATTTTAGGTTTCAGTAAAAATATCATTATGCGTGAAACTTACAACTAGTGATATAGGTGTGACGCGACAAAGATGAAACTCCACGGGATCGTCCAGTGTCGAGAAGTTATGACGTCGGGGTCTGTTTTGGTTCTTCAGGTGTCAACCGCCACCAACACATCTCAGGAGATTAAGCATACAGTTCAAAAACACGGGAGGTTGGTCAAATAAAGTCTCCAGAAAGATCTTCCAGGGCCCTACAATTAACAAAGAAAAAAGAAGAGATGAAACTTTTATCGCACAAGTGAACAAGAGTTAAACGAAAATTGAAAAGGCGCCAATTTTGAAAAATGTGCTAAGGGGAGCGGTCGTTCCACTTGCTCCCTTATTATTTACGCAACTGACAGAGCCCACTCTATAGCAAGCATCCACGGCAGGTCAGGTCTCCAGTTTGAAAAAATTGAGTCCACTCCTTTCCCAGTGTCGGATGCCTTATAAAAACTCATGGGCACTGCCTTCCCTCTTGAAGACAAATATAGAATAATAAATAAAAAAGACAAAACATCAAAAGTAGTGTTCTAAGTCCAAGTGAAATGAAGAGCTGTACACGATGTCAAGTGATAGTCAAGTAAAATATTATCTAGAGTAGTAAATGTTACTGTTTGAAGAGTAGAGTTACGGAGACAAAGATCTGTTTCCGGCTCATAAAAGTCCCTTTTCAAACAACCAAGATTATATCAGATGTTACTGTAATATATACTTAAGTTGTGTGTGTGTGTGTGTGTGTGTGTGTGTGTGTGTGTGCGTGCGTGCGTGCGTGTGCGCGTATCTGTCTGTCTGTATGTACATTTTGTGCGTAAACATGTTTGTATATTTGTATATATGTTTGTGTGCGCACGAATGTGTTTATATATATGTACGTATGCCTGTCTGTCTGTCTATTTGTACGCTGTACGCGTGTGTGTTTTTATGTGTGTGTGCATGAATATACATGTATGTATGTATGTTACATCAGTTCACATTGAACACTGTTGCTAATATGTAATCCGGTACAATCTGTCACACGGTCGGTTCGTTGGGTTTCTATGGCCTTTGGATCCATTACAAGTGATGTCATGGTAGTCCTTATGCCGTCCTTAGACCTCCTTTTAGGTTTACACCGATTGCGTTTCTCTTCTGCAAGCTCGCCATAAAACAGATGTTTGGTGTGCGTTCATCTGCCATTCGAACAATATGGCTAGACCATCTCATTTGATTTTTCAGAATAATTGATTTAATTGAAGTGATACCTGAAGACGCAAAGACATCTGTGTCTGGAGTACCAAAGCTCCATTTAATATTTAAAATGTGGCAAAGATATTTTTGGTGGAATCGTTCTGACACCTTGAAATGTCTTTCATAACACGTCTATGTTTCAGAAGAATACATCATAGATGGTAAGACAAACGATTTGTAGAGAGCCAATTTTGTTATTTATGCCATTGGCACCAAATGCGTGACTCCAAACCACCAAATGATCGTGTTACCCTTTTAATTCGCAGATGTATTTCTGTGTCCAGATTTCCATCATGTTTTACAGAGCTTCCTAGGTAGATGAAAGAGTCAACAACTTCAAGTAACTTAACCATAGCGAAAACTTTAGTGGGGTCGCAACTAGCACCATGTGCTGGTTGAAATATTACAACTGTTTTTTGTTTTCAAGCACAAATCATCAAAAGCTGAGTCAAATACAGATACAAGAGACGGCAAGCCCATTTCAGAGTGATATCGTTAGCGTATAAGAGTTCCCTAATGAGTGAAGTAAAAGCCTTTGTTTTGAATTTCAGTTTGGCCAAATTAAAAACATTCCTAGTTGTTGGATATTTTATGTAAATACCCTCTTTTCCTCATAACACCATATTGTCACGTGTTTTACATATTTTAATTCTACATGGAAAGTTTAATATTTGTGGCCAGGAATAAACGCCATTTTGTCACGTGATACACATCGTTAAGATGAAAATCTCACCAAGCCAAACCTACCATTTAAATGTCTAAATATCTTATGTGAGTTGTTATAGAAGTTTATAAATTTCAGGACTACTAACGTCAGCTTTAGAGGGTTATTTACAATAATTACATTTACATAAGAATTTCAGCAGATTTCATCACTGATAATCATCAGTTGTCTTTTCCTAATTGTATACATAATAGTACAAGAATATGACACTTGATGAAAACTGGAGATCACAACAATTCAAACATAGTGTAGATATGAATATTGTAAACATATAGTCTGAAGTTGATAATTCGGTAAATGATGGATTAATAAACATAACCATTAACATCGTATCTAAAGATAGGTATTTCCTGTCCTTTCTTAACGTCTGAAAACTGGACCAAATTTAAACACAATGAACCCTCAAATAGTTTATGAGAATCAGAACACCAATCAAATCCACACATTCTACTCCCATTATATATGATGCAAATGCCTTGTAAACTCATAGAACATCAGTCTAATTTATATTACATTCTTGATGCGCAAGACGTACAACCACACACTTTTCTTTCTGGAGAAAGGAAATACACAGACAATGTATGTGGCCCGAAACATTCTTAAGAAATACATAATGAACGATTCATGGCTCGAATGCCTTTGACCCTAGGGTTTCTCTATCAAAGCTGACCTGGGGTTAAACAACAACAGCTCATACAAAGGCACACCACGTATACCAATAGCAATACTATCTGAAGCTGTGATGCATGAAATTACGACATTAGATTTCCTAAAGGCCAAATAAGAGCATTTATAGCTCGAATTTCAAGTTACACATTGAACTGATACACTAAATAAGAAAACCAATCTACAAGCTAAAAGGTCATTATTTAATATTCCAGTACATCTTTAACTTGCCGACTGTATAGACCACCTAACTAGTGTGGAGTCATTTGCTAACACATTCCAAGGTATCTGATCTGTAGACAGAATGTCTTCTTATTCTGCTTTTCATACTGCTATTAATTACAATAACCTCTGCTTTTCGGAGACAGCTGATTTCAGGATCTCCACCCAGGGCCATCTCGGTCACATTCGTCTCCACTCCTCTCGCCACTTGTATTAAGTCTATCTACCACTGGAATTCCTTTTCTTGCCAGTCATTTTCAACAGACACCGATTTGCAGTTAAGACGACGATACCAACTATACTGAACATACCAGTCTCTGAGAGTCTGTGAAGTCAATAGGTACAGTTCTTTCTTCCAGATTTAACTATTAAAAAAAGTTTTAAACAATAAAAATCTGATCAGCTTATAAGTCAATATAGGAGTTTCTATCATATAGCTCGACCTGCTAGAAATAGCAACTAAAACTCCATTAAATAACTATTAGTAATCATTAAAAAAATGAGCATGTTGGATAAAGTAGTACCAGATGCACTATACCTGAAAAAGTACGGAGTAGAGTCAGCTTGAAGATTTTAGTACATGTTCTATTCGATATGTGTTAACTAAAACTAAACTTTATCAATTACCAACCACCTGAAGTAAGTACCGTTCATATCTCATCAGTGTTAATACTTTTGAGTTTCAGCGCTGTAACTCAGGTTAAAGCCATCAATATCTGTCACCTCTTTAATCGATGCAGGCTTAGCTCAACGGTTTCAAGTTCAATTCTGTAACTCGGCAATATGGGTAAATATCTTGAATGGTAGTCTTGACTTGACAATTTTTTTGCGACTGAAATCTGGAAGGTGGAAACTGTGTAGCAGGCTATACACACACACACGCACGCACATACTCACACACACACACACACACACACGTATGTATATGTACATATATGTGTTTATGTGTATATGCATATACATGTGTATATATATATATATATATATATATATATATATATATATATATATATTAAATATATACTTTTATAAAACAAATTTTACAAAATATATAGTATCTGTTAACAGTCTTAGCCAAAAACTCACAGTTGAGTTTTTGTATATATATATGTATACATGTCTCTTAAAGGATAGAGCTCAAAATCAATGCATTGAAGATACTTTATTGCAGCAACAATTATAATAATAACAGAAACAACCACAATAAGCCAAACCTATGCACATTTCAATAGGGTATCCCGGAAAAATAAACCACATCATAAGATGTCTCGTAAAATATTGTAACAAATTACAACATATTACAAATTTCTGGATACTCCATCTCATCAGGGTCGCATTATTGCCATCACCAATACTATTATTAGCAAAACACACACATCATCCAAGAGGGTGAAAGAATAATCGACGGCACGCAACCTACCATCGTTATTTTCTTACAGAATGTAAACAAACCAGTCAACCGAAATCCAGCGACGTACACCGCCCGGTTTAGAGCGTAAAAATCCCTTGCCAAAAATTCAACCCCCCCTGTACATCAAGATTTCCTATCGGATCTTCCTATAACGATAGTGTATTAATTAATTCATTAATTATACCCGCCCACGCCCACGCACCGCACACCACCACCCACATGCCCACACCTACCCCCCCACACACATATATACCTATACTTAGATACACACACCCATATATATTTATATGTATTTTTTAGTGCATAGGTTTGGCTTATTGTGGTTGTTTCTGTTATTATTATAATTGTTGCTGCAATAAAGTATCTTCAATGCATTGATTTTGAGCTCTATCCTTTAAGAGACATGTATATATATATATATATATATATATATATATATATATATATATGTATATATATATGTATACATATATGTATATATATATATATATATATATATATATATATATATATATATATATATATATATATATATATATATATATATATATATAAATTAAATAACGAGGGTGGAAATTGATATTAATCAATTAAAACCAGTGGCTTAGCATATTTAAAAAATTCGAAGATTAAAATTATATTACATACAAAATTAAGAGGAATGACCACCAAAGTGGACTCCTATATGCTAGATATAGACGTCAAATCGCCTAACCACGAAGAATATGTTCTTAGTGGTCATTCCTGTTAATTTTGTACACACACACACACACATATACATACATACATACATACATACATATATATATATATATGTATATATATATATATATATATATATATATATATATATAAAAACTGTTGTGTCTGGGGAGAGTCATTTTCTTTTTGAAAATTACTCACCCCAGATACAACAGTATATATATATATATATATATATATATATATATATATATATATATATATATATATATATATATATTTATATATTATATATTTACATAAATGGTTGTGTGAAAGGGCAATTCTTGCTCCCCCAAAAATGAGACAGTAGCAAGGATTAACCATGAATTAAAGACTAAAATTCCAACAATCATTAAGAAGTACAAGTCAGTTGATTCAGTACTTGACGAAAATCAAGCTGTCCGTTACTCAAAAGAGTTCCTTAATTCTCTTGAGCCACCTAGAACTCCTCCACATAAACTTTTTCTGAAGGTAGGAGTCCCAATAATGCTTCTAGGAAATTTAGATCCTCTTAAATTGTGCAATGGGACAAGGTTGATTGTGGAGATACTCATTCTTAAGATTTTATTAAAATAAAACCGACTTATTCAAAAAGAAAGTTATAGGTCTTCCTTAGGGAGTGGATGGAGAGCACGTGATGTCAGTGATGCACGGAAAGAAATATGTAAATTGAGAACATGGTGAAAAAAAAAAAAACAGGAGGGTTAGTAGGGATAGAAAGTAAAGGTAAATCTAAGCATAAAGGAATGGAAGAATAAAGAATGAAAATAACTAAAACAAAAATTTGAAAAGTTATGGTAAGCAACAGTAATGTATTAAACAGAGATAGTTTAAACCAGTGTGTGTAACGGTGCGGATAGAACAGTATGAAAACCCCGAAAGAGACTAAATTAATTATTTATTTAATTTACTGGAACACTGTAAAAATATCTAAATAGTCAGGAAGTAGATAATAGTAGTAGAATTTAATGCTAGAAAAAATTAGTAAAAGTTGTAATTAAAGAATCAGATATAATAATGTAGAATGTATTTTTGTCCTTATTCATCCGTGTAGAAG
>NC_142936.1:18374391-18434391 GCF_046866305.1 Octopus bimaculoides | reverse complement strand
TACCGAGCGTCAAACTAATGCACTTGCTTGTTGTTTATACACCTGTCTTCGTCTTTTACTATTCTGTAAATTTCAACTATATATATATATATATATATATATATATATATATATATATATATATATATATATCTAGCTGAAATTTACAAAAAACAGAAGACGAAGATAGGTGTATAAACAACAAGGAAGTGTATTAGTTTGACGCTCGGTAAGGTGAGAAAGTCTTTTACGTTTCGAGCCTACGCTCTTCAACATAAAGGAACATGAGGAAATAAACAGAGAGAATAAAACTTTTGGAGTTAGCGGCCAAGACGACTTGTGCAGTCAATAGAATACAACGCTCCTGTGGGTGAAAATTGTTATTCTTCAATCTAAGTTCTTCTGAGTGGTGGTCTTTTACGTAGGTACGGGAAACGCAGGCTCACATAATCTAGTGTGTTTCTTTTCTGGACGACGGAAGGTTGTAGTTTAAGGGATTTTTGGTGCTATTTCTAGCAGACCGTGGGACTTCGTAGTGACTCCCTCGGAGTCTCGCTTCGGTTTTGATTTCAATGGTAAATATTTCAGAAGAAATGATTGTTCTAATGGCAGTAGTAATATAGTAGTATTCGTATTTGTTATGATGATGATGATGATGAATATGATGATGTGGTTTTTAGTTGTAGTAGCAGTAGTAGTAGTTGTCGTAGTTATTGTTGTGATGATAGTTTAGTTGTAGTAAAAGAACTATAGAATGGAAGAGAGTTCGCCAGAAGGCAGGATGGGGTGGAATAGAAAGAATAACATGTTTGCAGAGGAGTCATAGAAGAAATTGATAAGTTTAATAGCTACGGTGAGCAAATAATCTATTGTTTCAGGTTAATGTTCTTCGTCAGAGAGAAGGTAGGATAAGTGAGGATGTTTTTTAGGCAATCGACCAAAACGACAACATTCTCAGGTAAAGGGCAACGTACCGAAATGTCGGGTGATTCACTTTTCATTGAAAATGAATTTCTATAAACACTTCTAGTAATTAATTATTGATAGCATAGACTATCACCAGATTGCTTGGATTCCGGATTTTACATCACAAAGTCGGTCAGTTCCGTTTTGCTATCACTCTAAAATCTCCAGATGAGGAAGAGAAAGACATATTGTGTGTGTATGTGTGTGTGTGTGTATGTAAGGGAAAGAGAGGGAGAAAGAGAGAGAGAGAGAGAGAGAAATGGTAGAGAGGGAGAGAGAAAGAGAGAAAGAAAGCATGTTTATGTGCATGCATGTGTATCTGTTCTGACGCCTACTTACAGAAAGTGTCTGCGTGATGTAGGCGAAGAGGCAGAGAAAGAGTGAGTAAGAGAGAGAGAGAAAGAGAGAGATAAAGAAAGAGAGAGAGGGGGAGGGAATAAGAGTTAGAGATAGAGATGTAGAGAATGGGGAGGGGGTGGAAGCAAAGAAGTAGAGAACATAAAGGAAGTAGGGAGAATAAAAGAGACAATAAATGTTTTATATTTTGTTTGTTTTTGGTTTTCTCTTGCGTGCATTTTGTCTATAAATAATTTGTATTATTCACTTGATTTGTATATCGGTACAGAAACGAAGTATAATGTTATAGTTATTTCTTATATACGCGCATGGTTTAATTCCATTGGAGCGGGAAAATAAGTTTAGAAAATGTTTATACCTTATACATTATTAGTAAGTACCTATAGTTACTTACTAATAATGGTTTCATATTTTGGCACAAGGCCAGAAAGAACTTTGTGGTTTTCATCACTGTTCCAGTTGTTTTCAAATTTGGTATATGAATTAAGTTTTGCATACTAATTATGAGAATGAAATTCATCTTTCCTATAAATCCATAATTAAAAAGTTTTTAGCCTTTAAAATTTGCAAAATTTGGGTATTTTAGCCAATCAAAAGCGAATATTTTAGACATCACCGTAGCGAAGAAGTCTGTTTCTGTAGTAACCAAAGCAAAGAAGCACCACGTATTCCATAGTTGATTGCGAAGAACTCTGTTTCCATAGTAACCAAAGATGCTGCGCATGCGCACAAGAAGTGTAGCCGCCACTTGCTCTATAATTGTTTGTTTTCATAACAGATGGGACTCGCACTCAACAAATTGAAAGTACCTGGGCATGGTTGACTTTTATCTTTGTGGATTTATGTGGAGAAGGAGATGCAAGAAAGATAATTTATTTTACAAAATCCTAGAGTGTATTGCAAACTTTCGTCCTTAAATTTTTAAAACTAATAAATGTCTGTTTTAAACAATGTTTTGATTGTTGCACTTCGTTCAAAATTTGGATTTTGTACTTGAAAAAAAAAAAGACCCTCGTAAAGCGGGTTCTCGTAAAGTGAGGTATTATTGTATATTCTGTACATCAAACCAAAGGAGTTTTATTTGTTTATTTGCATCATTATTACCATATCTGCTCACTTGGATTTGCCTTATAGTCACTCTATTATCCCGCTGATTTTATAGTGTGTGTTCAAATCTTTCGAGCGGTAGTAATTGTTTTCTACACACACACACACACACACACACACACACACACACACACACACACACACACACACACACACACACAATCTTCCATTCGGAATATATATCAAAGAAGTTCTTCAATAAATGTCGCTGTTGGAACTTTTCTATAATCGTGTGTACTCATGCAATGAAGAGATTATTTTGTTCTCGTTGAACGCTGATGGTGCCCAATTATGATCAAAAGTGTCACACACTGATTTTTAGAGGGTTATCCATGACTACCTCACCCAGTGTGTCTTTTTCTTAATGAAGACACCATGAAGAATGTTTGAGCTCGATTTATAGCAAGTCGAGCGTCCACACAGAGGCACCCTCGAAGGCTGAATGAGGACACGTAGACGCTCTCTCGTTGACGTATGTACCAGGGTTGCCATTTCAGTTGTTTTAACTATTTCAGCTTGAAAATCCATCAAGTTACGTGTTCGCATAATTTTAGTGCATTTAAAAATAATTTAGTGCCTAAGTTAGTTAGTTCTTCATTAAAGAGAAATCAGAATTTAATTCGGAATTTGTTATCAAAAATTAAAGCAGATAAATTTTGTGACAAGAAAATGTGTTTTTCCAGTCGTTTCAGACAACTTCTATTTGGATTGAAGTATCCTCATATAAGTGATTCGACTGGGAAAAAACTATTTGAACATTTCTCTAAGTTAGCTTCAACACTATTCATTTTACCACATGCAAATGCTAATTTTGAGAGCATATTTATCCACATGAATTTTATGAACTCAAAAGAGCGTAACCGTCTAAGCATAGAAGCACAAAGAGAAATTCTGAATATCAAATATAGCCTTAAACGAAGTGGTAAATAGTTATGTTTGTAATCTACTTAGCCAACTGTTAAAGAAAATTGGATCCACGGAAGCTTATAAATCGTGTGAAACTGCAGCTTCTACATCAAAAGAAATTGACTGGGAAATCTTCAAAAATCATAAGGAGTAAAAATACAAGTGATGTTAATTTCATTTTAATTTAATTGAAGCTGAAACTTTTAATATAAATCTTTTGATATTTACACCTTTTTATGCGATTTCTTTTTATATTTAGGTGTTTTTTGGTACTTTCCACTTTTATCCAGTGCTTTGTAGTGCCTATTAACTTAGTGCCTATTAACATTGTGCTTTTCAAAATTTTGAATTGGCATTCCTGGTATGTACGCGGTTATTCACTTAAGTGATTTAAATCACTTAAGGTATTTCTTAAGTGATTTAACTAATTATTAACTTTTTTCAGTTTCATTTAGTACCACTTTGAATGAAGTAAACATCTCTGGTAAAGTTTAGAGGAGATTTAGCTACAATTTCTAGGAATTTGGGTGACAACGTAGAAACATCGTTGTGAAGTAAGAGCACAGCAAAAAAAAAAAAAAAAAAAATTCATTATCGACCATGAAAGGAAGGTTTTATTACATAGCCGATAACAAGAAGCAATAAATTACTATTAAACACCTCTAGCTACTATCATCCCCACTCCCATGAAAAAACGCTATGACAATAAATGTAATATAGTATAATACCTTGTACATTTCCAGATTCAGCTGTTCAATCAAAAAACAGATAAACTACAACTGTATGAAAAAGTTTAGTATGATTAAGATATACAATGTAAAAAAATACTTCAAGCAAACGTAAAGAAAATCTAGTTGACATGGAGTTTCTGAAATACAGTGCTCGGTTCATCAAAAGGAAAATGCGTAGAGAAAAGGGTTGTTTACTGTATTGATGTCTCCACAAACAAAACATCAAGCTACACAGAGCATACAGAATACCAGTACAACCGCTACTGCTACCCTCTCTACATAGAAAAACACCACGTCACTTTCAAAGCGTATTTGGAAATCCAGAGATAAATGATTGATTACCAGCATCTCATAAACAGTATTCAATAAAGCACAGTTATTGAGCAGCATATTGAAGTCATGCAACCTCTCTCTTACAGAGAAATTCCACAACATCTGCCATTCTTTTTCATTCTTAAATACATGGAGTAAACTAGTTTTGACTTTACCAACACATACCCAAATTACCGTTAAAGAGCCTCGTCCTATTCCATACCGAGGCACGATAGTAAAACGATGATTTATAACGCTTCCACTGTTGTAATTACACCCATTTTCCAATCCACTAATTTATGCAATCAAGCAAAGGACATATCGAACTGAACTATGGTTCGAATTTGTAATCTTTCTTTATCCCAAACAGTATAATACAATATAACACACAAGTGTATATATATATATATATATATATATATATATATATGGGAGAATATACAAAAAATAACAACAGACGAGGACAGGTGGTGTAAATAACAAAAGTATATATTAGTATGACGCTCGGGAATACGGAAAGTCTTTGACGTTTCGAGCTACGCTCTTCAACAGATATATATATATATATATATATATATATATATATATATATATATATATATATATATATATATGTTTGTATGTATGTATGTATGTATGTATGTATGTATGTATGTATGTATGTGTGTGTGTGTGTGTGTGTGTGTGTGTGTGTGTGTGTGAGGGAGAGAGAGAGAGAGAGAGAGAGAGAGAGAGAGAGAGAGAGAGAGAGAGAGAAAATAAGTTCAAATAGAACAATTCAAACTTTTTGAGGAATCCAAAAAGAGAGAAAGTAATTTCCAATAAAAGTTCATCATATTCATAAAAATCAGCCAGTGCAAGTAGTATGAATATGAAAATAAAGTTCGTTATGGGTATAAAGATACCATAAACAAGTATAAAAATGGAGAAAAGATGTTAAAATCAAAATTGGATTTAATATATACGAACGTTTCAAAAGACAATATAAATATGTTAGAACAAATTATAATGATAATAATTATAATTAAAGTTATGCATTGTCATTCTCATCAGTGTGAAGAATTTGAGGAAGAACATCAAAAAAATTATTAATAAAAGTCAATAAAGAAAAGCAGATGGAGTAATAGGGAAAATTCAACCGGATATTTATAAGTATGTTACAAAAGGGAAAAAATAAGAGAAACGAAAAAGAAAGATATATCAATGCATAACTTTAATTATAATTATTATTATTATAATTTTTTCTTATATATTCGTATTGTCTTTTGAAACGTTCGTATGAATAAAATCCAATTTTGATTTTAACATCTTTTCTCCATTTTTATACTTGTTTATGGTATCTTTATACCTATAACGAACTTTTTCAATATATATATATATATATATATATATATATATATATATATATATATATATATATATATATATATATATATATATATACACACATATATATATATATATGCATATATATATATTTTCACATACATGACCACACTATCCACCTATTCAATTCCTTTTCCTTTCTTCCTGGTCTCTCTCACCTCCTCTTCACTATGGTCATTAAATCCCTATACACCATCGGCCTCTTAGCCTTCCAGTACTACCTCAACCGTCGCACCGACCCCACATCCTGCACATCTACATTTCTCCGCCTTGTAGAACTCGTTCTTACGCTCAACTGCTTCATGTTCGCAGGTGAGGTCTACCAGTAAATAGCTAGCATCGCCATGGGAACGAGAATGTACTCCAACTTTACTAACTTATTTGTCGGTTGCATCGTGGCCCAAATCTTCTCACAGTTCTCTGGACAGATCCCAAAGCTATATGGACCCCAGAGCTATATAAACGATTTCATTGGCAATACCTCTCTCTCCCGTAAGCAGCTCACCAACTTTATCTCTTTCGTTTTCACCTTTCATCCTTCCCCTGTGTTCACCTCTGTCATCTCCGACATTTCTGTCAAATTCCTCCACGTCTCTATTGATCCTCTCGCCCAATCTTTCACCACTTCCACCATCTTCAAACCAACGGACTCCCATCTCTACCTCAACTTTTCCTCCTGCCACCCTCTCACACCAAACGGGCCATCTTCTACTCCCGATTCCTCCATCTGCGACGTCTGTGCAGCCGCGACCGGTATTTTGAAACTCACTATCAATACCTGGCCCTCCTGTTCACTCCTTGTGGATACCCCTCCACCCTTGTCGAAGCCGCCCTTACTCGTGCTCGCCAAGTTGATAATACTACAGCCCTCTCTCCTTCCCCACACTCGTCTCCTTACGGTACCCCTTTCTCCTCTTCCACCCCCTCCAACCTACCCTTTCGTCAGAAGATCCTACGGGCCTTCCATCGTCTCCCCTGTTTTCCCTAACCCACCTCTTTCAAACGCACCCGTATCCTACGCAACTTACTAGTTTGCAGCTCCCTCAATTACTGGACCCTTTCCTTGCTCAAGACCCCGTTGCCACACCTGTTCGTTTATTACCAATATCACTTCCATCACTGAAACTAACCAACACACCTTCCACATTTGGAACTCCTTTTGTTGCATCTCGTCTAATTTTGTCTATTGCATTCAATGCTGCCTTTATGATTGTCCATATGTTGGTCAGCTGACCAGTTTACCGAATACCTACGGGATATCCGCCTGCGAAAAAATACCCGCGTCGCCCGTCATTTTTGCTCTGCCAGCCATTCCACCTCACACATCACTGTCTTCGGTCTGGCCTTACACTATGGATCCACCAACACCAGACTTCACCTTGAACAGCGCTATGTATTCTCTCTTCAAACGCAAGTAAACACCGTTTGGACTGAACACGAACCCTTCCTTCCAATATCAACTTCCACCCACCTTTTTTAAAAATATTTTTTCCTTACAATTCACTTTTTTTTAGTTTGAATTATTCTTGCTAGCAAATCTACCCATCTACGACGGAGGCATTATGAAGAAATGTGTAAATGGACTTGATAGATTATTAGGTGATGTCTTAGAGAAATCACATTATTGTACATTATTATACAGCATTCTATTGCAGCTATATGACATATGTTTGCGACTAAGTGACATGTAATGACGATTCACTCCTGAACGGAAATAAGCTCCCCGCCTCTGTATCATGAATGGTTATGTGGACCATTCCTACCGAAAGCCAGATCTTCCTTTCACCACTACATAAAAAGTATTAAGAAAAAAATGTTATTTAGATAAACTTTTATTTTAGTTGTTTATTCTACTTTATGCTTGTTTATACTCATAGACATTCAAAGTTCAGAAATTTCCTTATTTAAATAATGAATCATCTTCTTTTCGATAATATCAATATGATTACAAAACTTCTTTGTAGACGATGTTTTTTGTTTGGTTGACACCAATTTTCAAATTAATGGAGTACGTTGCTCTACTCTTAGCAACGTATAACTAGCCGTGTGTAAACATTGGAGGGGTAAAAATACACCTACACGATCTAGAAGTCTGGCCATTTTATTTTCGCTGTAAACCGCCCTCGCGACCCTCTTCGTATCTACGATGGGACCACGAACTATACGACGAAAATCCAGAGTTACTCGTGGTCGGCGAATTTGTAATAAAAATGCGTAGGTAGTTTATGAATTCAAAAATCAATATCCACGAAATAGTCATACTTTCGGACTTTTTAAAGTTAAAACCCTTCCTAACGACCGTCTTTGTAATCCCCCAAAATATCGTAATCATTGGTCCAGCTGCCTGGCAGTGAAGAGGGAACAGACAGACGAAAATAACGCCCATTATAATAAGATAGCAAACCTGCCCATTTACTATCCAGAGGGAAACGTAATCTTTCAGGATGATAATGCACCAATTCACATAGCTAAAGTTGTTACTGAATAGCACGAGGAACGTTCTAGTGAAGTTGAACATTTTATCTGGCCACTACAGTTTCCAGATCACAATATTATTTGAACATTTATGGTGCATTTTAGAAAAACAAGTAAGGAGTCGATATCCTCCACCATCATCACTACAAGAACTGGAGACTGTTTTTGCTGAAGAATGGACAAAAATGCCTTTGGAAACAATTCAAACTTTGTACGAGTCCATACCTTGTAGAATTCAAGCTGTAATTACTGCCAAAGGCGGTCCTACCCCATATTAAAAGAAATTTGTTTGAAATTTTAAGGTGCTTCCGTTATTTTGTTCAACCCCTGTACACACACACACACACACACACACACACACACATGTATATGTACACACACACAGAATAGGAGAGATAGAAGGAAAGAGGAATAGCATGAGGAGGAGGAGGAGGAAGAGGAGCAGCAGCAGCAGTAGCGGCCAACGGTGAGAGTGAGGTGAAGGGAAAAGATGAGGTGTGAGGGGAATAGAAAGATAAGGGTATAATGAACTAAGAGGAGTTGTAGAAGTAGAAGGCGAAAACCCCTTCATTTAAACCTATCAGGGTTTAAATGATACTAAGTTCGAATATGAAGCGTTCCTTTCTCCGTTTCCTTGAGAATTTGGATCCATGGCGCGCAGATGCCTGCGGCAATTTCGCTCCCTTCGAATTTACTACATAGTACAAATCTCGCCGACACAAACTAACACTAATTTTTAGGAGTTTGCTCGATCGTCTACACACACACACACACACACACACGCATACACACACAATCCAAATTCTTAGCAGCATGATGGGATAATTGAAGATGCATTCAGAGCTAAAGAACTTGTTTTTTGGTGGTTGACTGAGCTCCGTTAACCCAGGTTGCTGTGATTATTCGAAGAAATATATTACTTGTAAGCTAAATAGTGGTTTCAAATTTTGCCACAAGGGCAGCCATTTTGGGAGAGGGGCTGTGTCGATGTAATCGACCCCATTGTTCAACTGGTACTTAATTTATCGACTCCGAAAGGATGAAAGGCAAAGTTGACCTCGGTGGAATTTGAACTCAGAGTGTAGCGACGGGCGAAATATCACTAAGCATTTCGCCCTGCGCGCTAACGATTCTGCTAGCTCGCTGCCTTCAACTTGTAAGCGAAATTGTAAAACACCATCTTGATTCACGAAGATAAAGTTCATTCTCAAATGTTTATGCTGCGTTGATATGTTAGTACATTCTAAAGAAATTGGTCTATCAGTGCATTCTCAAGAATTGGTCTATTAGTGCATTCTTATCTTTTAATGTATTAGCCTATTCTTAAATTGGTCTGTTAAAACATTCTTCGTGTTTGCGAAATTTCCAACGGAACTACCTACTTACTAAATAATAAGTAGTTTAGTTGACATGTAAGCCTTAATTAGCAGTCGTGGTTCCAAATCAGTTGAGTTTACAAAGGCACAGGCGATGTGTGTGTGGTGACGTTCACTGCATGACCTTGTAGTTCTTCAGTTTGATCACACACCGGAGCACCTTGGACAGGTATCTTCTGCAGTAGCCTTGGGTTAATCAATACCCTGTAAATGGAATTTGGTAAAAGGAATCTGTGAGAAGCTTACCATATATATATATATATATATATATATATATATATATATATATATATATATATAAATATTTTTATTTTTATTTTTATATATTTACATATACACACACGATAATACACGACTTATAATCCCCAATCCTGTTCATACAACGACTGGCGCAAACTAGTCGGTATACAGCACTTACTCGGTATTACCTGTATCCTCTTGGGTTTGCTTAAATCCAATACCCTCCTCAACCTTATCAACCTTATATATATATATATATATATATATATATATATATATATATATATATATATATATATAGTGTAGTATATTGCCACTTAAGTGTGGCTGACCCCTAGGGGTGGATGTTACTGTTGCTTTTAGCCCCAGGAGGACATCTCCTCCAGCTGGCTTATCGACACACGACTGTGTCCTGTTTGCCAAGGGAAGTTATCCCTCTCACCTCGATCTGCAGCACGAACGTATCCGGATTTCAGGGTTATTTCCCTTCGTCGGCGTCCGACAGCTGATGACCTTGGTGAGAGAGACAAAAACCTGGCAAACTTATATCTTCTTTTCCAGTGAAATTCTTCACTGATATTGAAAAGGTGAAAACAAGCAATGTTAATTCTCTAAATGAAGTATTAACAGTAACTGCACGATAAAGTGTAGTATATTGCCACTTAAGTGTGGCTGACCCCTAGGGGTGGATGTTACTGTTGCTTTTAGCCCCAGGAGGACATCTCCTCCAGCTGGCTTATCGACACAAGACTGTGTCCTGTTTGCCAAGGGAAGTTATCCCTCTCACCTCGATCTGCAGCACGAACGTATCCGGATTTCAGGGTTATTTCCCTTCGTCGGCGTCCGACAGCTGATGACCTTGGTGAGAGAGACAAAAACCTGGCAAACTTATATCTTCTTTTCCAGTGAAATTCTTCACTGATATTGAAAAGGTGAAAACAAGCAATGTTAATTCTCTAAATGAAGTATTAACAGTAACTGCACGATAAAGTGTAGTATATTGCCACTTAAGTGTGGCTGACCCCTAGGGGTGGATGTCACCTCGATCTGCAGCACGAGATGTCCTCCTGGGGCTAAAAGCAACAGTAACATCCACCCCTAGGGGTCAGCCACACTTAAGTGGCAATATACTACACTTTATCGTGCAGTTACTGTTAATACTTCATTTAGAGAATTAACATTGCTTGTTTTCACCTTTTCAATATCAGTGAAGAATTTCACTGGAAAAGAAGATATAAGTTTGCCAGGTTTTTGTCTCTCTCACCAAGGTCATCAGCTGTCGGACGCCGACGAAGGGAAATAACCCTGAAATCCGGATACGTTCGTGCTGCAGATCGAGGTGAGAGGGATAACTTCCCTTGGCAAACAGGACACAGTCGTGTGTCGATAAGCCAGCTGGAGGAGATGTCCTCCTGGGGCTAAAAGCAACAGTAACATCCACCCCTAGGGGTCAGCCACACTTAAGTGGCAATATACTACACTTTATCGTGCAGTTACTGTTAATACTTCATTTAGAGAATTAACATTGCTTGTTTTCACCTTTTCAATATCAGTGAAGAATTTCACTGGAAAAGAAGATATAAGTTTGCCAGGTTTTTGTCTCTCTCACCAAGGTCATCAGCTGTCGGACGCCGACGAAGGGAAATAACCCTGAAATCCGGATACGTTCGTGCTGCAGATCGAGGTGAGAGGGATAACTTCCCTTGGCAAACAGGACACAGTCGTGTGTCGATAAGCCAGCTGGAGGAGATGTCCTCCTGGGGCTAAAAGCAACAGTAACATCCACCCCTAGGGGTCAGCCACACTTAAGTGGCAATATACTACACTTTATCGTGCAGTTACTGTTAATACTTCATTTAGAGAATTAACATTGCTTATATATATATATATATATATATATATATATATATATATATATATATATATATATATATATATATATATATATATATATATACATATACATATATATATATACATATACATACATACATATATATATATATATATATATATATATATATATATATATATACATATATATATATATATATATATATATATATATATATATATATATATATATATATATATGCATATATATATATATATATATATATACACACACATACATACATACATAGATATATATATATATATATATATATATATATATATATATATATATATATATATATATATATACATATATATGCATATATATATATATATATATATATATATATATATATATATATATATATATATATATATATACATATATATGCATATATATATATATATATATATATATATTTATATACATACATACATACATATATATATATATATATATATATATATATATGTATGTATATGTATATACATACATACATGGCTTAGTGGTTAGGGTGTCAGCATCATGATCGTAAGATTGTGGTTTCGATTCCTGGACGGGGCGACGCGTTGTGTTCTTGAGCAAAACACTTCATTTCACGTTGCTCCAGTTCACTCAGCTGGCAAAAATAAGTAACTCTGCGATGGACTGGCGTCGCATCATTTCCCATCATTGCGATAGCTTACTATGGGCTCCAATATATGATAATTCCTTCAGCAGAATGCTGTGGCCAACTTTATCGAACGCTATAGTGAAGCCAACGTAAATGACATTTATGTTGGATGCCTCTCCCAGAGTATTTGGAACGCATTCAAAGTTGTGCAGAAGCTATGTTAGACAGTCTCTGCCACCACGTAAACCAAAACGGTTGGGATGTAGGCGATGGTTTTTCTCTAAGAAGGCAGTCAGTTTTTTTTTTATTTCACTTTTCTGTCGAATTCTTCAACGATATGAAAGTAATTCACTGCAGGTAACTCATCCCTCTTGTGAAAAAGTGGGACGTCAAACTGAATTAGAAAACGCTCAAGTATAAAACCTGAGCCTAGCGATTTTCTCCCGAGATTTGCAAGAAGATATGCAAATTAATGCCAATACACGTTCAGGATAATAACGAGGAGTCTGTCTGAGCCCACTGCTAATTGGGTTTAACTTTATTAATTACCGCAATGATATCCTCAGAGGAGAAAGTTAATTCAGAGAGGATATATTGAGAATCTACTTTAATAATACTCCCTAAGCTGACTGCGTCACCGAAGATAGAATAATATTACTTCTGTAGAAATCATACCATCTCTATGACTCCTTAGTGAAGATTGTTGTTTTCATCGATCAGTAAGCCGATTAATGAAGTTATCTAATTTTATTTTTCAAATAATAAGAAAACGGGGATTGTGTGTAATTTTTGAGATGACCCAGTCTTCCTCAGCGGGCCCTTTGGTCATTAATTGGGGACTTCATACTGTTCTGGAGAGGTTGTTTTTTCCGACTCAATTGCAATTATTACTCTCGAGAGGGAGTACTACTGCTGGCAGGATTTTAGCTAATTGAAGTTTTTTGCATATTCTTTTTTATTTTTTCGATGAGTGTTTTTCTCTCTACAGGGAGTCAGCATCTATTTATGTTTGTGGGTCGTGATGGGAGTGGTTGCACATATGTGAACAAATGTGTTCTCAAGTAGCTGCTAAGACACTTTGACAACAACAAGTGCAATAAATTCATACTTGTCCAGATGTAAATTGCGTACATATGTAATATGCATGCATACTCGCTTATTTACATACATACATACATACATACATACATACATACATACATACGTACGTACGTACGTACTTACGTACATACATGCATACATACATACACACACAATCGTACGTACATACATACATGCATGCATTCATATATAGACATATGTATGCATACCTGCCTATATACATACTAAGGGTTCTCTTCCCATGTTTCTGGGTTCCTAATTCCTGGAAAATTCTATTTTCCGTGAATTCCAGGCCACATTATTTAAAAACCAATTAACTATCAATTGCAAGGCCGTCTTAAAGTGCTCGAGTAATTAAACAAGCTGTCATTAAACCATTTAAAGATCGTTCACAAAGACGTTTGCTGAGAAATTCGTACAACTGTAATATACGAACTTCCCTCGAAAAGAGTCGACGACCTTTACGTTTAAAAAAAAATAAACTGGAACTTTAGAAGATATAGTATCTTAATTAGTTGAATGCAATAAAGGTTTATTTTTCAATTTTTTATCAATGAATGGTTTTTCCTTTATTGTAGGTGATTCAACATCAGTGTGTTTAGAAAATAACTGACGTTATTGAAAAAACTAATAAAAAGTGAAAGCGAAAAATTTAGTATTTCTTTAGATGAATCAATTTTGCATACTCGTAGATATTTGAGTACAAATGTTCTTTAATGCAGTAAATTCTGGAACTGCGGTAGTATTAAAATTTATGAAAGATTTTCTACCTAAAAAATTATCAAACTTTTTAAATTAAAATTTCTGAATTCGGCCTTAATTTGTAAAAAAATATAGTTGCCATAAACGATGATAGGGTCAATATTACATTTAAATTTGGTTAGGATATTAGCTTCAGTTGTCAATTGTGATGCGCTCATCGTCTTTATTTAGTTGTTTGTGGTGTTCTTTCTTCTCAAGAAACCTTATTTGTGATGAAGCTTGCTTAACTCTTGTAACAATGACCATCAGTTTGAAGCTACATTCAAAGACGATAATTAAAATACAGATTCTGCAGGTGTGACTATGGTTAGGGCCAGTTTTAAACCAGTTAAACAGATTTGTTCAAATTGGGCCTCCCATCAAGAAAGGGCCCCGTGCACAGCTCGACTTGTAACAAAAACATTAAAACTTCCATGTGCTTTCAAATTTAGTATAATATTGTGGCTAATGGTGGAGCTTCAATCCCTCAACGCTTTTTGACTGCGATTGGGCGTACTATACGAAACATAAAACATCAATCTTCAGCTTTTGCAGAGTAGAGGGCCCTATTGACAGTTCTCTAGTTGGGCCCGCATTTCCTAGCGCCGGCTCTGACTATTGTTCATAGTTATGATGATCTGCAACAAACCGAATTTAATGAAATAAGCACCCGAAGCAGAAGAACCTTTTGCTGAATAAAATTTAAGCGTTGTCAACGTCATTAAAAAGCGAGAACAATTATTAGGTCAGTAGGAGGTATCGAAAACAAAAATATGAAATTCTTAAGAAGTCCGTTAAAGAGAGGCACGCTCATATATTTGCAATTAACCAATGATATCTGTTGCTGGCACTCCGTCGCTTACGACGTCGAGGGTTCCAGTTGATCCGATCAACGGAACAGCCTGCTCGTGAAATTAACGTGCAAGTGGCTGAGCACTCCACAGACACGTGTACCCTTAACGTAGTTCTCGGGGATATTCAGCGTGACACAGTGTGACAAGGCCGACCCTTTGAATTACAGGCACAACAGAAACAGGAAGAAAGAGTGAGAGAAAGTTGTGGTGAAAGAGGTTCGCCACCATCCTCTGCCGGAGCCTCGTGGAGCTTTAGGTGTTTTCGCTCAATAAACACTGACAACGCCCGGTCTGGGAATCGAAACCGCGATCCTATGACCGCGAGTCTGCTGCCCTAACCACTGGGCCATTGCGCCTCCTTCCAATGATATCTAGACAAGATGGAATAGGTTATTTGCAATGTTAGAACGATTGTTGCTCCTTAAAAGTTGCAATTTAAGTGTTATGATCAATACGGTAGCAACTTCTCGTTTTTCAGACAATGAATTTAATGCTACTGGAGCAAAGTGAAGCTGAAGTTGAAAACTAGTTCAATGGGATACAACTTTGATCTCTTCCTAAGCTTTATTTGTATTTATTTTTAAAAAAATGAAACAAGAAACTACTCCAATGTCCAAAGGTGCCACGAACGATACATAAATACAGAAATATGTATACTCACACTCAGGTATGTATGAACAACATACACATAAATGCATGCACATACATACATACATATATGTACACACAGGCACATATAAATATAGTTTTGCCTATTTGATCTGTTTCTCCTAATTGCACCTTTTGATCCCTACAGCCTAATTTTAAAAGTAGCTAAATAGTTAATAGCGAGTTGGTATAAAATTAACAGTTTGCATGTTATATATACCCTACATTATGTGTGTATATATGATGGAATCTCCCATCGTTAGATAACGTATGAGGCTTCGACAATTTCTTATCGAACAACCACGCAGATGATTTGTTTATAGTGGTTGAATGTTTGTGTACACATGTATGTATGTATATATGTATGTATGTATATATGTATGTATGTATGTGCACACATACACTCATGCACACACACACACACACACACACACACACACACACACATACACACACACACACACACACACACACACACACACACACACACACACACACTTTTGGTTCAGGCAATCGGGCTTATTCTGCTGATCTTTTTCTATTGAACCGCTATGCTACTAGGACTTAAACAAACCAACATCGGTTGTCAAGCAGTAATAAACAAACTCAAACTAAAAAACGCGCGCGCGAAGACGCACATATAAGGGTAATGATCATAAGGTCGAATGCGAGGCCGAATTTCACATGACCGAAAAGTCAGAATAACGAATGCCATAATGTCGAAATATGAAAACCCAGAATTTTGAAGGCCATCCTAGATTACGAATTTGAATACGATCTACTCATCCTGACAATTTGCGATCACACACATTAGGCTGCTCAGTGGTCCTCCAGGCACCATACAACCTGGATCTGGTAAACTACAACTCTTCGGCGACAACGATTTGATGACATAGATGAGGCGAAAGTGATGTTGATGAATACGAAGACGTGGATGGAGAACTGAATTTTTAAAATTTTTTTATAGAGGATTCGTGAGACGGAGTCATGAATGGCGCAAATGCATAGCTTATTGCAATGCTCCGCAACCGGTATGTCGCGGCACGCTGGTGTGCCATGAGACGATACTAGGTGTGCTGCAGTGAATATAATTTTTCCCCTATACTTTTAGTTATATTTTTAGTTCAGGTGTGCCGCTGAACTTTGAAAAGAATATTAATGTACCGCAAGTGAAAAAAAGGTTGCAGAGTACTGGCTTAATGGACGAGATAATGCCAAGTAGTACCTTTTTATAGAGAAAAGTAACTTTACCAACATACAATATTGTATGCCATTTAATAAAATAGTTAAGCCAACTTTTGCGTAACATTCGATACTACTCGTGTGTGTGTGTGTGAAAAAGACGTGCAGATCTCCCACGGGAGACGAATCATGCATCAGTCTTATACCGGAAAAGGGATTCTGAACAAATTAATCTGTCAAATTAGCACCTATAAACGTTTTACTAAATAAGCTGTGTGAGACAGTAAAGCTATCATGCAGCTGTAGTGGAAACGGAATGAAGCGCTGGCTCTAAACCTGACCGAAGAAGCATGCATCTAATAAACGTGTTTTGGGTGTTCATAGCTGCTGGATTTGTTTTAGAAACGAACTAGAAATATTTTCTCACATAATATTAATTAAATTATTCAAATCTCAGCGTGGTACATAATTTATATCATTAAAAACCCCCGGAAGTGTTGCATAATTTTCATCATAATGTATGTATATGCTTCTGTCTCAGTTTGCTCGTCTCTCTCTTTCTCTCTTCCCTCTTTTCTCTTTCTCTCTCTCCCTCTTTTCTCTCTCTCTCTCTCTGTAAATATGTGTACGTATATTAATTGCTATGTCTATGAATGTACACACACACATACACACACGCACACGCACATACGCACACACACACACACACACACACACACACACACACACACACAATAAGATGAGGGTGAACTCAGTTCAAATACATAACTTAATGCATGGTGTAAACAGAGAGTATGTAGTACATTTAGTTTATTCTCACAAATTTGAATTTGTTTCTGTTCTACAGCTTTCCAAAAAAAAAAAAACAAAAAAAAAATCATATTGTTAATGGCAGCTCAATTTTAATGATGGGAAAACAAAACGAAGATATATATAAAAAAGACAGAATGGTAAGTTAAAGAGTGGGAAGTGCGTATGGTTTTATAGGAATGAAGCGCTGCAAGGGAATAAAACTGTTTGCAGTAATGGGGAGCTAACGGTCAAGAATATGCAGATATCAATGTGAACGAGTTTACATGCGAAATCGGAAAAAAGAAAGAAATTCACGTCTATTTAGTGTTAATGATTATTTGTCCAGAAGCGATCTGGGTGTAGAAGAGTGGTTATAAGTAACAAAAGAATATGTGTGTATGTGTGTATACTTATATATGTGCGTGTATGTGTGATTGTGCGTGTGTGTGTATGTGTGTGTGCGTGTATACATATGTGTGTGTGGCGTATGTGTGTGTGGGGTATGTGTGTGGGAGGGTGTTGTTGTCAGGTGCACACATATTGGGATATTACTTTGAAGCATTTAGCCAAACAAATCAACTTCAGTACTTATTTTTAAATTCGGGTACTTATTTTATTCGTATCTTTTGCTGAACCACTACATTATGGGGACATAAACAAACCGATACCAGTTGTCAAACGGTGATGAGGTGGAGGGAGACAAATTCAAACACAAATGCACGCAGATACACAAATTAGTGTGGAAAGTCCGGGGCTGGTGAGTTCGATGTGGGTATGATGTCCTTGTTACAGGCCTTGTATATATATAATAATAATAATAAATGCACCCTTTTTAAAGCCTAGGCAGGCTCATGGCCCCGGTTTCCCGGTTTCCATGGCATATATGTTCCCCAGCTGGATGGGACGCCAGTCCATCGCAGCGTTACTCATTTTTGCCAGCTGAGTGGACTGGAACAACATGAAATGAAGTGTTTTGCTCAAGAACACAACGCGTCGTCCGGTCCAGGAATCGAAACCACAATCATGATGCTCACACCCTAACCACTAAGCCACGCGCCTCCACCTTGTATATATATATATATATATATATATATATATATATATATATATATATATATATATATATATATATATATATATATATATATATATATATATATATATATATATATATATATATATATATATATATATATATATATATATATATATATATATATATATATATATATATATATATATATATATATATATATTTGAAGGACAACTTTCTGAACCAGGTGGATGGACACTATAAGGGATGACGCTCTCCTAATCACTCCTGTGTGTCCCCAGTCTGATTCGAAAATACTTAGAAAGCGTCTCCATGTTTTCATCCGGAACTTAAATCGCTTTATATCTTTCAAAAAGTGCAGCAATAAGTTAACGTTTTACGCGTAACATTAGGTTTGGATTTAAGATTATATTATCCATGCCACAAACCTATCGAGAGCACCCATTACGTTCACAGATAATCATACCTTCCCAAGTATGTCATCGATGGATTAGTTAGGGATATCTCGACTACGATTTCCAGCCTTTCCGCCAGTAATGTGAAATACCAAAATGAAGATCCCAGGAGGACCAGCTATAGTGATAGAATTAAGTTTATCCCTCATATCAAGCTTAATCTGTCCCTAAAGGGTTATAGAAATTTGGAGAACCTTACCTGAATTAAAGCATGATTACATCAAACGTTTGTCTGTTCACCGCGGTTCGGGGGACTCCCGGAATTTTGACTAATCTCAGTAAATCACATACGGCACCAATTCATCACAGCGATGACCTGGCCTCTGCGGGGGAATGGCGGGCATGAAATCCACCGGCCCCAGCGGTTACCACGGGAAAATTAATTGTGGGAGGATTGGGTGGATGGGTCACACCACTAGGTCAATACAGGGAATCTTGAACTGGGCTATATAGATATGAAACCGAAGATCCCCGACCATTTCTCTGTAGAAAATGAAACTACACCTATGGCGGAAAGAAAATGAGCAAGAGATAAGTTGGTACGGGCCATTCTACTCATCTAGTGTGAAAACCAACGTCCCTAGGGTATCTTTTCAGATCCTCGAGAAAGCCTTTCTCCCGCAGTATAGGTACCATAGCATTTTCAACAAAAATTCTATGAAACTTTCGCACTCCACCACACCCAACGTGGCCGGTATTATAGCTGCATCAATGAAACTTACAAAATATGACGCATAGACCTGCTCTAGGAAAACGGTGAATTCCGAAGCCATCCTTTGAGTTATAACCAACCTATTTCGCGTACACCTCAAAGTCCGCATAAAGAAAACACATAAGAAGAGAATTGCCATAAGAAGTGGTTACTTTCAGAGAACTCCACGGATCTAAGAGGATCTCGATTCGACATCATAGGTTACGTCCTATAGACATGTATCCCATTACTCACTTCTGCATACAAGGAGTTGCTTCGAAGTCTTGCTGTCCTCCATTTTCACCAAGTGAAAACCGGTATCGGTTCTGCGAAATGATTGACTCAGTACATCCACAGCGACTACATTCAAGGACTCAACATCATTTATGTACATTTTCCAACGCAGGCTTAAGTTACATCGTAGACACTGCTGATGAAAGCTGTTACAGATGTTTTCGGTAGGCTATCCACTTCCACCAGCGTACAACAGGGAAGATAACACATACTTTTTATATACACTTTAGCATCAGTAGAAATACCACGTTGAGACCAAAGGTGCTTTTACAACTTTCTGAAAGTATCACTGGCTTTGCTGATTCTTAGCGAGATTTCATTGTCAGGGTGCATGGGTGCCATTAAGATACAGAAACCTGTCTACAACTTGAATCTTCTGACTATATAACCGGATATCAGGTTTCAAGTATGGCCCTCCTGATGCTGGTTGGTATAAGACTTAACTGATCGTTGATGATCAGTTAAGCGTAGACAAGCGTTAGAGGATTTCATTATATGTTGCATGTCTTCTTGAGTGTGAGTAAACAGATCACAGTCATCTACGTTGAGAAATTGTCTAAGCAATGAAGGCGTGACTTTTGAAATTACACCGAAGCGTCTTATGTTGAAAGTTTTCCAGATATACGATACCTGACATATATTCCAAATAGATTCTCACTAAAATACCATTGAAAAATACAGTGAAAACTGTGTAGGCGGTGGAATATCGCTTTGTTTGACACCATTATTCACAGCAACAGGATCAGATACATTCCCATTAACATTCACCGGGCCTCCATGTTGTCATTCAATTAACGAAGAATTGTCACAAACTTATTTGGACACCTTTGTTTACTGTGTCAAATGCTTTTGTCAGGTCAACAAACTCTTGAAATAGGTCCATTCTTTGATCAATAGACTTTTCCTGAAGCTTCCAAGCTAATTATATCATATCAATCGAACCTCTTTCTCTTTTAAAACCGCAGTGAGATCTTGTAAGAACCTCATCAGCTATGTATGAATGTAGTCTACCAAGCATAACCCTACAAAGGCTTTACCAGCAGCAGTAGTAGCATCATCATCATCATCATCATCATCATCATCATCAGCAGCAGCAGCAGCAGCAGAAAGCAACGATATACCTTGGTAGCCACAGTTGTCTTTTCCACCGTTTCCCTTATACAGAATAACAATGGGAGCATCTTTGCAGTCTCATCAATCCAAATCTTCAATATTAAGGAGTTAAGTCGGTGCATTAATTTCTAATTTCCATACTTAAAGATCTCCACATTCAGACCATCCATACCAGGAAATTTGCCGTTGTTCAGTTCCTAATCAGCATATTTGACTTCTTCTGATGAAGGAACCTCTGCAAGAATATCTTTGTCAAGTTCTTTATTATTTAAATTTTTATTAAATCCTACAAAAGTTCAGCAAATTTCTTGAAATTTTTTGGACTTAAACTTCGATCTGTGTACAATCATTCCCTTTGCATAAAAATCATGTTCTTTTTAAAATATGCTCCAAATGGCATACGTCGCGCAAAGACTTGCATACATCGCGTAAAACTGTCAATTACTCGAACACATTCCGGCGATCATTCCATAGTAGTACGCTGGTTATCTACTGGTTGTCAGCTGGTCAACCAGCTGGTCAACATGTCTTTGTTTACATCAATTCGGCAATTTCCGTAAAGAAAAAGGGAAAGGGCGTTAGTCAGCGCCAGCATGTAGCAGACAGCAGGGACTCCTAACCCTAACCTTCCCCCTCCCTCCCCTCTCTCGCTTTCTCACTCTCTCTCTCTCTCTCTCTCTCTAGAGAGAGAGAGAGAGAGAGAGAGAGAACGCGAGAGATAAGTGACATGTGTTTTTAAGAGAGTGTGAAAGAGAGAGAGAGAGAGAGAGAGAGAGAGAGAGAGAGAAAGCGAGAGATAACTGGCATGTGTTTTTAAGAGAGTGTGAGAGAGAGAGAGAGAGAGAGAGAGAGAGAGAGAGAGAGAGAGAGAAAGCGAGTGATAAGTGACATGTGTTTTTAAGAGAAGGGGAAGGGAGGGGGAGGTTAGGGTTAGGAGTCCCTGCTGTCTGCTACCTGCTGGCGCTGACTAACGCCCTTTCCCTCTTTCTTTACGGAAATTGCCGAATTGATGTAAACAAAGACATGTTGACCAGCTGGTTGACCAGCTGACAACCAGTAGACAACTAGCGCACTACTATCGAATGATCGCCCACATTCCTCTTTGGGGATTTTCCTGTTTTATGCTGTGATCGCTGCCTTCAGTTCACCAATCGTTTTAGGGTTGTTCTGGTAAGCATTATCATTGAGATACTCCCACAGGTAAAAATCTGGGGTGGAGTTCAAGTCCGGTGAATGCGGTGCCTACTCAACGTCATACTTCCTGCTGATCAGTCTCTTCTGAAATCGCTCTCTCAGCCAGGCTATGGAATCATTTGATGCGTGGGGGATGGCACCGCCTTGCTGGAACCACTGTCCATCTCGATCTATCCCTCTGCCTCGTTTTATTCAAACAGCTTTATTTAAAGATTTGTGGTTTCTGTGTTTTTTTTTTTTTTTGGTCACCCTGTATAATATCACCTATCAGGATAACAGGTAAGCAGAATATGTCACTATGATATATAAATTGCTTCATGCACCCTTGAAAATCTGTGATTTTTATGCGTTATGCGTCCTGTCTGGTGATATGGTCTGTCAAACCTTATCTCAGTAAAATTAGAAATTTCTTCTGTCCTTTGTTGCAATTGTTAAAATTTTGCGTGAAATATCATGACATAATGTTGTATGTGACGATAAACGAATTATTTCCAAAAAACCGTAATTTTGGGGGGTAGGGGTGGGAGTTGGGTGGGGATTGTTGTTCTGGTTTTTTTTTGTGTGAAGAGTTGGGTGTATTTTAAATGAATTATGTATGGAGTAGTGATAACAGGAAGAAATATAATAACGTTATCTCGCAGTTTCAGCTTTGTTCTAAATGTTTTGGTTATGTTTCAGAAATGTCATGTAAAGATTTTGAAAATGAAATGGTTTGAGTACACCATTTTGTTATCGTTGTTGTTGCTGTTGTCTAGTTTTGATTCAGTCCTGATAAAAAGCCGTCCTATGATGAAAGGCATTATATGGGTGTCTACAGCCCATATTGCTTAATATATATTCTTTTTTTAATGTTACAGTGTGTTTTGAAGGAATTCGGCTGCTATGCTTAGAGCGAGGCTCCTTCGTTGGTGTGAGAGAGGTGTAATTGATTGAACAGGTGTCAGTATAACTCAGTTTATCGAGTCCGGAGCGAAGAAGGTATGTAAATTAGTTTTCTTTTCATCCGGCGGAGTCGTAGATTTTATTATTTTTTTCCCACGATTAAGGCAGCGACTATGACTGTTTACCGGGTCTCCGAAACTACTGGGGTAAACGGAAGCTACCCTCAAACTGGGGGCATAACTTGAAAGCTTGCGATTGTGTGAACTCCGTTAAGGATGATTGCGGTCTTGAACCGAACAGTGGATTAAGTCTAGCACCCAATACGGGAATAATCTTTTCTACTCTAGGCACAAGGCCCGAAATTTTTTGAAGGGAGGGTGCCAGTCGATTAGATCGACTCCAGTACGCAACTGGTACTTAATTTATCGACCCCGAAAGGATGAAAGGCAAAGTCGACCTCAGCGGAATTTGAACTCAGAGCGTAAAGACAAACGAAATACCGTTAAGCATTTCGCCCGGCTTGCTAACGATTCTGCCAGCTCGCCGTCTTTTTAAAAAATGGGTAGCCCTTATTGCCAATGGAATACGAACCTGCTTTTCAGAGTATCAAACTCTGGAACTAGAAGACGTTTGTCTCTTCCATCATGGCCAACTAGAGTTACCTCCAATACGGGAATAATCCAACTAGTTGTTAAAGAATGTTCGTGTACCAAAGTTTACTCGAGTCAATGGTAGAAGACTCTTTCGTTAGATGTCGCGTATGTAGTTGTGAAGCGAACTTCTAAACAAAACTATGCCTGCGTCCAGATAACATCTGTAACGGCTTAAGCTCATTAATCTTTAACAACTAGTTTAACTAAGGAAATATTCCCAAATGAATTTCCATTATTTAATTCAGGTTGCAGATCGCAAAAAAAAAAACAAACAAAAAACAAAAAAGAAAATTCAATACATCAATAATCTAGAGAACCAATATAAGAATTTTAAGTGAGATTTTATATAAAATCAGAAAAATCAAGCAAAATTGAACATATCGGTCGATTAAATTTGCAGTATATAATGTGAACTTGTACCGATCATTTGAAAATTTGGGTAGAATGACAATATTAAATCTAACGAGAAATAACATAATCAGTATATTAAATTACTGGTGTGTTAACACTGTTTAGCTTTATTACTATAATGTACCAAAGAACATTATAGTGGGTTGACTAATAAATTTATTGATATGTTCTGTAGTACATTACAGCATTCAGGCAGAAAGGTAACTCTCACGGGTAATGTTGTGCTTTTATTAATATGTAGTTTATAGAATAAATAGCTGTCATTTATTGGATTTGTTTTAACCGACTTGCCAGAAGAAATTAATATCAGCAAATAAACTACATTAGTAAAGACATACAATTTCGCAGGAAATTGAAATGTCAGCAGGAAATGTAGGGGTTCAATTTCAGGCGAGGATCTAACACTGATTTTTCTTTTCTTTTCTTTTTTTTTTTTAAAAATGTATTTGTTTATATATGTATATCAGTTACTGTAGGGATGTATGCACTTGTGTTTATACGTGTGTGTGTGTGTGTGTGTGTGTGTGTGTGTTAGTGTGTGTGTGTGTGAGTGCGTGCGTGTGTGTGTGTGAGAGAAAGAGAGAGAGAGAGAAAGGAGGAACAGCCTGATTCTATGCTTGCTATGAAGTATATTCGAAAGGACTTAATCGATTTGTTGTTGGTGACATATGTTCTACCCGCCCACAGCACACACACACACACACACAAACACACACACATACACACACACACACACAAACACATACACCCGTAAGTGTATGCGTAAGTGTGTGTACGTGTGTGTGTGCGAGCGCGTGCGCATTCTGAAACATGGAAGAATCACATCGATCGCAAAAGAAAATGCAGATAATAGCAGCAATAGACTTAGCAACAGTCATATTATCAGATGAAGCGTATAAAAATGAAGTAAACTAAATTTTTCATAATTTTTTTTAATAAATATTTGCTTATTGAAGAAAAACAAAATCAAAATAAATCTGCGAGGAATAACTGTCTCTGTTCACACATCTTACTAAATGTGAGTTTTAATATGATGTTCTTTAAATTGTAATTGAACAACTTTCCAACCTGCAGGGTAATCTGAGTAAGTTACAAAGAGTTACAAATTTAAAATAACGAAACCATTTCCATTCAGATTAACCAACAAATTCTTTTCAAATGCGAAAATGAAAGAAATCTCGGTATGAATCTGTTCAGATTGATAAATAATAAGACTTGCAAAATGATGATATTGTAAAACGAAAACATAATACAAAGCAAAGTTCAGTGACCTTCATGCAAAACAGTATCTCGGTATGAAATTTGAACAGATTGATAAAATAATAGACCTGCAAAATGATTGCAGTGTGTAGCGAAAACAATAAAACATAGTGACCTTCGAGAAAAATTTAACTCTTTAGTTTTTTCAGTTAGTGATATAGCACAAGGTTCAATATTCTAATTACATTTTCATAATTCCAAAGGACGTTCGTTCAATTGAATTCAATAAAATTATGCAGTCATCAAATACTGGAGTTAATCTAATATTTCAATAAGTTGAGCACATCTGAATGTTAGACGAAACATCTATTTATAAATTGCTTTGTCAATGCACAATATTTACATTAATTTCGACCATGTTTTAAGCGATACCTCCTCTCACCTAACACCCACTGACCGATTTAAATGAACAAGCAATTAAGCTAAATTTAATTCATCAAATGATTGCTTAGAACCTATCACACCAGTTGGAGGCCAGTAATCAATGTTATCGTTGCTATTATTACTTATACCATCTCTCTCTTCCTCTCCCACCCTTAATTTTTTTATCTATCCTCATTCTTTTTCTTTCCCTCTTTCCCTTTCTTACATTCTCTCCTTCCCTCTCATAATATTTTCTCACACTCATTTTATAAACCTGCACACAAACTTTAGCCTCCCGAAAATATGCGTACATGTCTCATTTTTTGTTATGTAATATATCTTGTGTGTGGACGTGCGCATATATATGTGTATATATATATATATATATATATATATATATATATATATATATATATATATATATATATATATCTGTTAAAGTCTGTCATACCGGCCATGACGAAGGGAAATAACCCTGAAACTCGAGTCGCCTTTATATAATTTATATAATTATATATTTATATATTTGATCCTTTATATTGAACACTCAATATTTCATCTACATTCAATACTTTATTTCATGGTGCCATCCATTTTTATTTTATTTTATATTATATATTGTATATTATATTATATATTGTATATTCCATATTCTATATCCCACATTGATTCTGCAGGAATATAAATAAAACATAAAAAACGGACAGTGTTGAAACTCTTTTAAACAAAATAATATATTCCTCTATACACATTCATACAACCCTCCCCTTTTTTGTATTTATTTTTACTCGCATATATATATATATATATATACATATATATATATACATACATATAAATATAAATATATATATATATATATATATATATATATATATATATATATATATATATATATACATATATATATATGTATGTATATACAGGGTGCGGTGAATAAACTGTCGTCTAAATTACGTAAAAATGAAAATAACATTGACATCTCATTTTTTACATATATTTACCAAAATTACATTAAAATATCTTGTAATACTAAAGAATGAACTTGTTCAATAAAATCGCCACTGGCTTCAACCACGGCCGCCAAACGACTTTGGAATCTCCTGCAACTCTTCTGGAAGGTCTCCTTGTTTAAGTTGGTGAATACTGCCATAATTCTTGCCTTCAGTTCATCTTTGGTGTTACAAGGGGTTGTGTTGGTTTCTCGCTCAACTGCGCCCCACACAATAATCAAGGGGGATGCAGTCTGGGGAGTTACGTGGCCAGATGTTAGGGGTGATGTGGTCGCAGAAATTGTCTGACATACATGATTGGTTTCCCCCGCTAGTGTGGCATACTGCAGAGTCCTGTTGCCAGACTCAAAGTCTTCCAACAGCCACCCTCTTCATCCACGGAGGCCTACATCAAATGCCTGGAGGAGGTAGTGCTGTGTACATCTAACTAGTTAGATCTGCACATGTCACCATTTTGCTATCACCATAGGACTTTCAGTAGATGTGGGTAACAAATGAGGTCACTATAAAAAGACATCTGAGCATTATTGAATTATAGTGATAAACGTTTGTATAACACGAATACCACTGTAGTGACGTCATATGGCGCCAAAAAGGCATAGTCGCCATTACTCCATCTTTAACCACACATGCGTGGATTTCAACGTCCAAGTGTTCCCGCTTAATTCTGTCTCTTACCACGCCAGACAGCGAACAAGCAAGACGGTCTAAAACAAGCTCTCATTGAGTGTGGAAGAAGCAAGTTGTCTCTCCAACGATTCATCTCTAGGGACAGTACATCTACATTCAGGCTACTCAGAAACCGGACAATTGGAAGTTGTATATTTTCCACCATAAATAAATATTGTTGTTGTTGATCAGTTTGGAGTTCTGCGTTCCGTTCATTTCTAATTTAATATAGGAAAGTCAGGTGTACATCTAATGATGTATAACCCACTTTCCTATAAAGTGGTGACCCCGACGTGATTCAAACACGCAGCCCGCTGAGCTATTTAACGCATTCCTATACCACTCTGAGTCTCCGTCATTAGTACCTTGTGACAAGCTGAAGCAAGATTATCTGGAATCATGAGAAACCGCAGGTTTTATACCAGTGTCTCTCTGCTAGATGGCTGTTGTGTCAACAGTTGGGGACCTCAGGGTCCTCTCACTCTGACACCTACGAAGGATATTTCTGGATATTTCTGCGTGCTCGAGTTCATATGCTAACAAAGAGCTGGGAGCCTGACAAGTGCTACCACTCCGGATCAGAGTACACCTGAGAATAGTGGCTAAGAGATGATTCCACACTCTTCAAAACCTTGGAATTCCCGAACCAGAGCCCCACTACAAGATGAAGTTAAAATCATACCAGGACGTACATACACACACACGCACACACACACGCACACACACACACACACACACACACGCACACACACACACGCACACACACACAAGCTCACCACCAGACAGCTCTATCATAAACGCTTACACACACACACATCATCATCATCCTCATTATCATCATCATCATCTTCGTCATCATCATCTTCGTCATCATCATCTTCGTCATCATCATCTTCGTCATCATCATCTTCGTCATCATCATCATCATCATCATCATCATCATCATCATCATGCCAGAAGATCAGGGCAAACACACACATATACACACACACAATTACACTCACTGCCTACAATAGATATAAATATAACACATAACACATATATAATAGCTATAATAGATACAATATAACACATATATAATAGATATAAATATAGCACACATACGAAGAGAAAATACAGTCATGGGTAACCGACTGACAAAGTTACAAGAACTGTGACAAATGACTCAGACAAATCAATCAATTAGAAAAGAACAAGTGAACTAAAACGAGTGAGTATGTTTTGTTGGAAGAATGGTTTCAAGGTTCAACAATGTATCTTTCAATACAGTTTCGCCTCAGTAACCCTTAAAACGCACACACCTTTTTGCATATAGTGCCGGCTTTCTTCGTCATAGAACTAATGACACCAGTACTCGACGTGTATGAAAACTCTCTGTCTCTCTCTCTCTCTCTCTCTCACACACACACACACTAAGCGGAGCAGGAGCACACACGAAGACGGAAAGTGTCGCTGAAGAGGTCACAAATGTGGGACGAAAGATTTGCGGACAATGGACACGAGTTAAAAAAAGAACAGTAATAAACGAGTGAAGAACGAATATTTAGTGCGTGTGTTGTTTATTTGGCAAAAAAAAAAAAAAAATAATGACCATCCCGAAATACAACAATATATATAGATATACAGTTCTATATTTAAGAGATGAGGAATTATTTACATTATCTACATTTGACGGATATTCGTCCTCATCTTGTTTGTTGTTAACACAACGTTTCGGCTGATATACCCACCAGCCTTCGTCAGGTGTCTTGGGGAAATTTCGAACCTGGGTTCTCATTCCTATCGATGTTACTATTATTATTATTATATTATTATTATTATTATTATTATTATTAATCAGGTCGCTGCCATGAATCGAACTCGGAACCTTGGGGTTAGTAGCCCGCGCTCTTAACCACTACGCCATATGCCCGTGGGCAATTATGGGGTGAATTTTAAGGCTTATAAATCTATTATTTTTCTATCCTTCCTCAATACCGGTTCCCATATGCTATTCATATCTGCACTCGGTCTGCTTAGGAGGTTGTTGTGTCCTAGCATATGTGCTGCTTCTTTTAGTTTTCGTATTTTCCAGTGTTGTTCCCTGTCTATTATTGTAACTTCATCCCACAGGGAGAGGTGGTTTCCATTTTTCCATACATGATCAGCTATACCCGATTTATCGATATCTCCTCGTGTCACAGCTTTGCGATGTTCTTCTACCCTTATTTTGAGGGGGCGACATGTTTCGCTTTTGTATAACCTACCACAGCTGCATGGGATGGAGTACACGCAGTTTTTGGTCATATTCTCTTCTGTTGGTGGTTTTACCCGAAGGAGATATTTGCGAAGTGTTGTATTGCTCTTGAATACTGCCCTGATGTCATATGGGCCGCATATCTTTTGTATCTTTTCGGAGAGGCCTTTCACATAGGGTAGACAGACCGTAGACAGTTTATTGGTTTCATCCTCTCTTTTCTTCATAATTGGAGTAGATAGTATGTTCTTGGGGTAGTTGTTTCTTAATAGATTGTTACTGAGCTTGATCATTTCCTCGTGGTGGGTATCACGATCGCTACTAACCCCAAGATTCCGAGTTCGATTCACGGCAGCGACCTGATTAATAATAATAATAATATAATAATAATAATAATAATAATAATAATAATAATAATAGTAACATCGATAGGAATGAGAACCCAGGTTCGAAATTTCCCCAAGACACCTGACGAAGGCTGGAGGGTATATCAGCCGAAACGTTGTGTTAACAACAAACACGATGAGGACGAATATCCGTCAAATGTAGATAATGTATTTATAGATGTACTCACATACGCACACACACTCTCTTACAAGCAAAGCTCACATACTCACATAGTTACTGAAGGTAACTTAGAGATATCTGTTGAGCATATTTCCAGTTCGATAGTTATACTTCAGCCCTATGTTCCTTGGTATCTACATAAAAAAAAACTAAAAGGAAAATGTGGCTATAAAAGCACCACTCTCGTTCGCACTCCATTCAGCAGATGAAGCCGAGCAGGTTTAGAAATGTTAACGGATTTAACATGCATTGTTCCAAACTAAATATAATAAGAAATAATATGAAAATATGAAAAATTATTATTAAAAGAAATTTGAGCTCTTAATTTCATGCCCAACATATGAGGTACGTTAAAAAAAGTACCCGGCCTTTAGGCATTAAAAAAACAAAACAATTTCGTACCAAATTTTATTCAGTCAACTTCAAAACACACCTCTTGGGAGTTCACATACTTCTTCCAGCAGTTCTGTAACTGGAGATCTGCCGTCATTTATTTTCATAATTCCCTCTCGCGACTAAAATTGCTTCCCTTTCAGCGTGGTTTTCTGTTTGAAGAAAACTTTCCCTGCTGCTTCGATGTTATTCTGAGGAGGGAATGGGGACACGCATAGATCCGTAATACCTGAGTTTCCAAATGAATTCCACCAAAGAGGTGGATTTCCCTTAGTCCATCAGCCTACATGTATGTATGTATTTATGTATGTATGCATGCATGTATGTATATGTATGTATGCATGCATGCATGTATGTATATATACATGTATATATATATACATACATACATACATACATATATATATATATATATATATATATATATATATATGTATGTATATATATATACATACATATATATACATACATACATATATATACATATATGTATATACATACATATATATACATATCTATACATACATACATACACACACACACACACACACACATATATATATATATACATACATATGCATACATATACATTCATATATATAAATATACATACATATACATGCATACATACATACATACATACATATATATATATAATACAAATAATATATGAATATATGCGTATATACGTACATGTATGTACATACCTACATCTACATGTATATATAGATGCATATCTGGGTACAGGACGTAGCAAAAAAACGTGGACAAAATGATAAACGGACTACAGAAAACACACAGGCCACATAGAGAACATTTCCTTCATCAGCTGCCACCATTCTAAAACTAAGCGTTATATATATATATATATATATATATATATATATATATATATATATATATATATATATATAAAATATGCATATAGTTTGTATGTATATGTATGTATGTATACATGTTAACTGTTCGATGATCATTCATAAGTCAGAAAAAGGAGCAGGTTTTATACCTTAGTATAAATTAAGATCCCAATATAGCTAAAGGTTGCGAATGGTTTTATATATAATTAATTTTCTCTACGAGGAAAGATTAATCAAATATCCATCAGACATGGCAGGTCGGAAATATATAGCTTGGTCTTTCGAAAAGTGTCCAAGCTATACATTTCGAACCACTATGTCTGACAAATATTTAATTATTTTTTCCTTGTAGGAAGGATTAATTATTTACGAAACCGCCCTTTGACCGTATACAGAACTTAATTAATAATATTGTATAGGTTACACAAGCACACACATACACATACATATACACATATACACATTACTTTATACATGGGTGTACATATATTATTACATTATATGTATATGTGAGTATAACGTAATTAATATATTACGTACACACATATAGAGGAGAGATAGAATGAGAGAGAGAGAGAGAAAGGGAAGAGAGAAACAAAGAGAGAGAGAGAGAGAGAGAGAAAGGGAAGAAAGCGAGAGAGAAAGAGAGAGAACGTTTAGAAAATATCATGGTGTCAGAACAACAAAGGGCATTTAATTATCTAAGAAAATCAAGTCTTAACACCAAGGATGCCAGTCATGAATTCTCAAAACACGTGACTATTTATCGCATCCGAATTTAAATCTATGATGTGGAGCTATATTTAATCAATAACAATTATATGAAAAAAAAAACCCCTTCAATAAATCCAGTACAAAAAGATTTAATGAAAAATATTTGAAGTACAATCTGTGAAATATATGACTAACGGAAGTTTTTTGTAGACTAAACACCTTGTCTAACCCCCACTAAGTTTACCTTATTAAATTTCAGGCATTACAACACGTAGCAACACTGATAATAAAACTTCAATCTTTAGGTAACCGCAGGCAGATGCAAACACTCTGTCACCGACATTTAAAAGTATAACTTTGTTAAATGGTTCGAATTACAAGAAAAGTGGAAGTAGTAGCAGTAGTGGTGGTGGTAGTGGTGGAGGTAGTGGAGGTAGTGGTGGTGGTAGTGGCAACAGTAGTAGTTTTGTTGTCATACTTCCATTCAGTTCTGACGTAGAATACCTATATTCAAAGGTCTTCTTCCAGCTTTTTATTTTGTCCGTTTTTATTTTATTTTCTCTGCACAGTTTCCTTCCACCAAATTTCCATCACAAAGTTTTGGGCCACTCGAGGCTTTAGTAGAAGACATTGTAGTGGCGCGAAATTATGGCCGCCATTAAGGAAGTACAATCTACGCATGCGCAAGGAACTTGCCTTCCCGGAAGCCCATCGAGTGCGCATGCGTAGTAAAACCAGTACTTAAAGCGTTACTTTCGTTTTCTAAGCCTCTTCACCACGATGCCTTCGACGTGACAGCTACTTGCTCCTCTGGCAGGCATCAACGAAGCCCTTAACCTTCCAATGCCGATTACAAGTTAACCAGTGGCTGCTAGGCTGAATGACACAGGATTTGTAAAACCAAGCATCACCAAAAATAAAACTGATTTTTATTATGTTGTTAATTGTTCTACTGTTTCTTAATATATAATTTTGTTGAAAGGTGATAGAGAGAGACTAATGTCTCTAGTGCAACTATTAACCTTTTACAACACTATCTCAAAGGGTGAGGCAGTGAGATTGCGAAGAGAACTGTCTGTCGGTGCATAAACAATAAATCTCTGACCTTCAATTCAGTGCTGATGCAAGTATCAAATCTCTGATAAAAAAGATGTTCCAGTCTTGACTATCCTGTCGATTTTCAGGAATAGTGTATCCAGGCATAAATTATTCAATGCCTCTTTCCTATTTGAAGATGGTAGGTTGTCTTTTGAAGAAGATTTATTTGCTATTTTTAGCGACTTGAGTAGCTGTGGAGAAACTCCCATAGAACTAATACTTAACACTTAAGAAAATGGGCCTTCCTCTGTCAAAAAAGATTTTGTTGTTCTTGTCATTGTTTAACCATTGTGTATCTAGGATGAGATTATCTAAAGTGTCCTTTCCCAGGTTTGGAGACTGTAATGCTGACTTAAGGGTAAATTGGCTGTTATTTTTAGCGATCACGTTGAGTCTCTCTAGTCACCTTGTTTAATTTTTTTTTTGGTTCATTCAATTACAATAGCCACTAACTCTACTAAAGCTGTTATATGACACGAAGTTATAAAAATGTCATTTTTTTTTTCTTTCTTTTAGGAAGTAAAAATAAAATAAACGAAAGCAGAATTGAAAGTTAGTTGTGCCTTTTTTATGTACTTTGTATTTTAAAACGTTTAACATTTCAAACTTGGCGATTAGGAACAAAATATGACCACGAAATTATTTCGATTAAGTGGAGAAAATTTGATTACTCTGCCGCTGATTGGTTGTTTAAAATTAAATGCTGGCAAGCTTGTCGAATGGATGGAATATTTGCCTGTTGACCGATGGTTCAGCTGTTCATATACTACCGGTGATGCGATTCGTCCCGTTCCAAACGCACTTGGTTTTAAGTCGTCCAATGGCTTAATACACCTAGCTGTAAAAAGGTACCACATGCTGCTAAATAGCCGGGATGCTGTATAAATTATCGGGTATTTCACTAGTTTGCTGCATTGATCTCCGGTCCTATCATTGTTGTGTATAGCTTAGAGAAGGATGAACTTGATTGATAGACTTGTTGCATAATAACAAATTAATCAAGGGGCCATAATATGAACTAATGTCACAACTCAATGGATTATGAGACTGAATTTGAGCATATCTAGATATAACACTTCATTCTTTTTACTTCGGTTCGGCTGGAATTATCATTTGTGGAGGATCTGCTTGTCAACTGGATAAAGAATTACTTTTCAACGCCTGAGTAGCATGAAACTGGAGATAAATATCAACATTGAAGAGATGAACATCAATATTGATCTAACAAACATCAATATTCGTGAAACGAATAGTGATAATGATGAAACAAACACAAATATTGATGAAACAAACACCAATATTGATGATTATAAACAATCAATTAATGAGACAAACACCAATATTGATGAACACACTCTAATATTGATACACTACTATTGATGATACAAATGCCTAAAGTGATGCCAAAAACGCCGATATTGATGACGCAAACACCAAAACTGAGGACATAAACACTGATATTGATGACACAAACACCAAAACTGAGGACATAAACACTGATATTGATGACGCAAACACCAAAACTGAGGACATAAACACTGATATTGATGACACAAACACCAATATTGATGAGATCTTCGAGGTATAGATGTTTTATTGAAAATCCTAAAGAGAAAATATATTCTCATAGTTTAAAATTTAAAAATGACTATTACTTTAGAGCGGAAGTTAATAGCTATTTTAGTTAGGAATGCCGTCAAAAACACACGTCACTATAAATCTAATTATACAATTTTACGACTTTTAAGTAAATATATAACATGTATAATCTATATGGCTGAAAATAAACCAATCTGTTACATTACAAATTAAATCGTATGTGCAAATTAACCATCTGTGATATTTCTGTGAGCATTCCGAGCAAATCTACGAGGTTAGATTGGAAAAACTTTATAAAGTAATTTAGTTTCATAAAAATATTCTTTAATTAGTAAATCACTAATTGACAAGCTAATTAATAATAACTTTGCACGAAATTAACTCCATTTATAATTAAGTATATTGCAGTGAAGCAACAGTGGGAGGTAGCCTAAAAAATAACTGCATTACCTTTAGCGTATGCAGGACTGTACGACAAAGGCAAAACGATATTCTTGCCAAGTATAAAATTGTTGCGAAACGTAGCCGCCATCTTTCATATTTTATTCATCGAACAGAGCAAAAACTTGCGGAGTAACTAATAATAACCAGAATGAACTATCTGCTTCCCACCGTTTTCCTTCAATTACATTTACTCTTTTACTCTTTTACTTGTTTCAGTCATTTGACTGCGGCCATGCTGGAGCAACGCCTTTAGTCGAGCAAATCGACCCCAGCACTTATTCTATCGGTCTCTTTTTGCCGAACCGCTAAGTTACGGGGACGTAAACATACCAGCATCGGTTGTCAAGCGATGGTGGGGGGACAATCACAGACACACAAACACACATACATACATATATATATATATATATATATATATATATATATATACATATATACGACGGACTTCTTTCAGTTTCCCTCTACCAAATCCACACTCAAGAGTTTGGTCGGCCCGAGGCTATAGTAGAAGACACTTGCTCAAGGTGCCACGCAGTGGGACTGAACCCGGAACCATGTGGTTGGTAAGCAAGCTACTTACCACACAGCCAATCCTGCGCATATTGCTAATATCTTTATTCCATTATTGCCTTTCTTACCCATCTATTATTGCAGTGAGTCGTAAACTCTACATCTCTTAACTCGCCACAAATATTTTATAACTAGATACCTCTTCCATGCAAGGTTCACTCTTTCTTGCAGTATGGTGGCTTGTGTTCTCCAATGACCCTGGAAACTATGGTAGCAGAGTACTAGCTCCTGGTAGATCTTCCCATGTTGGAAGAGTTAACGAATAGAAGCCAGACTAATATGAACCATCTCTTCTTAGAGAGGTAAAATGGGTTTGCGTAGGGCCAAAAGCAAATCTACAGAAGAATCGATGACAATTCACAACCAACAAGGTCCGATAGAGGAAGGCTTTCAGACCAGAATCGAAAATAGTTTAGAAAAATTGTCGACTGCCTATGCTCCGTAAGGAGGGATACGTTTAGATACCTCTCAGAAAGAGTATCCAATATAAAATATCCAATAGAAAAACACTTGCTTTAATTCAAATTTCCCACCTCCGGTTCACATGTCCAAATCTATTCATTGAAGATACTTCACCGAACCACGGATATTTTATTAAATATTCTAAATTTAGTCTTACCTATTTCAGTAACAAAGAAAATGTTATATTCTATTAATTCTTCTGAACGTGTGACACACTGTTGATATGTTACCGCTCTTCTCTTCACAATAAAATAAAACAAATGCGCCCTTTTTTAAAGCCTAGCCGGGCTCATAGGCCCGGTTTCCCGATTTCAATGGCGTATGTGTTCCCTAGCTGGACGGGACGCCAGTCTATCGCAGCGTTACTCATTTTTGCCAGCTGAATGGACTGGAGAAACGTGAAATGAAGTGTTTTACTCAAGAACACAACGCGTCGCCCGGTCCAGGAATCGAAACTACAATCTTTACGATCATGATAATGACACCCTAACCACTAAGCCACGCGCCTCCCCAATAGCCGACATAAAATGTATTTATTTTCCTCCCTACAACACCAAACAAATATTGCTTGCCATGATATAAATTACACTGAATACACCTTTTATGAAACAGAGAAAACTTTCGACAGAAAAAGTAAAAATTAAAAAATGACAAAATATAACAATAATTATTATCGTACAAAAATAACATGTTTACAAAAGTCACTAATTTTCAAACCCTTGCTTCCTTACTTGATATGAGATCTCAGATTAAATCGGAGAATAAAAAAGATAATTTAGATACGAGTGTTGTGTGACTAAAGAATAACTTGAATGGCTGAAAAATAACGTCAAAGGGAACAATAAAATTCTTTTCGATACGACTCTCCCTATGCTTTCAATATTTCGAAATTTTATGGATCTTCGATGTAAGCAAAGACTGAAAATATATACGTTTATTTATGTTTGTATGTTTATTTTCAAGTATATTTTAGTGCAGAAGAAGCCAATTTCTACCATCAGTTTGGTTATTCCAAAATGTAATGTTGTGACTATTAGGGAATAAAACTAGTTAATTTGAAACCCAAGTTCCAACATTATTTATGGCTGACAACTTCCTCTCCATTACATACAATGCTACATGCTACTATTTATAAAGAAGGAAGTGAATATTAGACGGAAATTCTATATTTATGCTTATTACATATTCACGCACTCGTACACTCATCTCTGTGTCTTTCTTTCTCTCTCTCTCTCTCTCTCTCTTACAACACACACATACGCACGCACACACACACACGCACACATATATACACGCACACGCGTGCACATGTATGCACACACAGACAAACAAGCATACATACACACACACATATGCACACAAAGTACACGCACTCGTATAAAACGTATACATATATATGTATGTGTATCTCTTATTAGCTGTGAAGCTACAAAAGTAACTCAAGATCCCAGAGTTTCGGTTCAAAGCACTTGTTAAGCTTGGCAGTTTCCTCTTGGTCACAATGTTTAGTCAGATTGGAGGATACTCTTCTTAGTCATGAAGGCACTGTGGGTTATCTAAATGATCCGTAGTATAAGGACTTAACACAATAATTCTATATTCTTTTCTACTAGGCCCGAAATTTTTAGGGAGGAAGCCAGTTGATTAGATCGACCCCAGTGTGCAAATGGTACTTAATTTATCGACCCCGAAAGGATGAAAGGCAAAGTCGACCTCGGCGGAATTTGAACTCAGAATGTAAAGACAAACGAAATACCGCTAAGCATTTCACCCGGCGTGCTAACGCTTCTGCCAGCTCGCCGCCTTACAATAACTCTATATTGCCGACATTGCTCCGTTGCTCCGTTGCTCTGCGTTTAGCAGCCATGGTTTGCAGTTATACAGAACTAACGAGAAAAATAAATGAATTCCCTTCCTGTATCTTTGCATTATACATCGCAATTTTCACACTTTGCTCAGATCCTCCATCGTTGCATCGTCCATACTTAACGTGCGGCGCATTTCTTTGTTATTATTGCAGTCACGGTAGATGAGTTTGAATTATTCAAACAAGAGTTTTGTAAGTAATTATTTCTTTTATTACAAACATATCGTAACATGATTCGAGCTCTTAAATCTTCACTCGACTAGTCGATATGTCTTGAGTTAAGAGAAAAAAAAAAGCCATAGTTTAAGATTCTATGGTTTGGGCTTTCTTATTATTTAGTCAGGAAGAAAAAGTAGTGTGCATGACCATTCACAGGGCTTGTGAGATCGGTGGGCAGAATGAGTCCTCAAACCGGAGACCTAACCCAAGTAAGTGCTTGCAACAGAGTGGACTCCATTAAGGATACTCAGGGGGCCAGGTGTTGGTGCTGAAGTAAAAAAAGAATGGACTAAACCTACTAGCCAAGGGTTTAACGAGATGTTATAACCTTCATGTCATCATAAGCAGTTAAAGCTTCAAATGGGAACCACGTCAAGGACTCGATTCGATGAAAAGTCATCTTTGTACGTCTAGACTCAAAGGCCTTATACCCGAGCCAACGAGGGAAAATTAATGCTGCCACACCGCCTGCTTGAAATATCAGCCAAATCTTCCTCAGATCATACCATATCAGCTTTAAAAAGAATGTAAAGACACTGTGGTCTTGAAACGCATTTGATGATAGGTCTATATCAGGGGTTTTCAAACTTTTTGACTTGCGGACCCCTTTATATTTCAGGCTTTACCTTAGGGACCCCCTTATAAACGCTTATGAAATTTATACATAAATATTTGCTTAAAATAACAGATATCTTTATATCTATTTATTTAACAGTATTTAACAAATAGGTTTATTGTCAATTAAAAGATTTCGATTAAAAAACATATATAAAATCAAATTGCCCATAAAAAGTATTTGCTGTCCACGGACCCCCTGTCTTGTCTTTGCGGACCCCCTGTGGTCCGTAGACCACAGTTTGAAAACCCCTGGTCTATATGATCGTAACTGGCTTGTCCTATATTTCAGAAAAGGTAAAATTGGGAGGCTGTGACATTCATACTTTTTTAATGACAATGATGTAAATGAACGCATTAATGGGCTCCGGTAGTATTTGAAAGAGAGGTATGAAACACCAAATTCAAGAGTGCAAAGTAGCTAACCCGGCTGTTCACTCGTCTTCGCTCAACACTGTCCACTTTTAGACAGTATTGTTATTCAGTGTGTGAAAGCAAATTTCTCCGATTCTCACAAATCGTTCACATGAATACAACTTACTAACACCCTACACCACCATAATAAACTAATACAGGTTCTTTCCACCCCCCCACCCCTCTCACAACTGGTCTGAAGTTGGTATGACTTTGCACTACAGACGAACTGAAATCCAGGTGATTCTTTTACTTTCCTGAAGTCACGAAAGTAAAACAATGCCAAGTCCTTCAGTACACACAAAACCATACCAACTTCGCGCCATCACACTTCTCACAAATTACACTACACTACTCCACAACATAATAGGGAGCTTTTACAGGTCACTGGTGTTGCTAAAAATAGCAGCAAAATATCTCATAAATATTACCATACTGTCTTAAAAACGGAAAAGAAAGACACGCTAGATATTATAGTTCTGTTATACAAAATGCCAGAACAGTCATAGCTGGAACTCTATAACACTTCGAACAAGCTCTCACTACTTATATTCATTTACTATCAAAGCTTATATTCATTTACTATGAAAGCGATATGACTATTGTTTTGTCTAAACTTTGTGTAAGCTCAGAAACTCCTCATTAAGATGGCGAAGTAGCATAGTCGTTTGAGCATCGATCAAAGTACCATATAACATTTGATCTGGTCCTTTGAGTTTGTTGATGGACATGGCGAAGCATGGTCTCACTGCGATCTGCGGAAGTAAAACGGCATGTCTGACCCCGAGGGATAAAGCTGCATTCTTGAAATGAAAGCATTTTCACCCCTCCCGCACCCTGTAACAATGGTGGCCTCAATCAAGTGGGGCGTTGATTACTAAGCGGGTCCCCTTGCACTGTTTAGGCGAAAGCAAGTTTCTGATTAGCATAAATGGGCATCCAACTCTTAGCCTAAGAATGTGAGGTGGAACCCTTGCTGGCTCCAATGAGTTGAGAAACTCGATAGGGTAATTGACAATGTTTTGTGGGTCAGAGATCCGGTCAGTCGATTTGTAGATGCGCTCCTCACCTGAAATTCGGCTTATGAGCTGGTCGTTGATAGCACTGACAGCTACGTTTTTTGGGGGCTAGGATGGTTCTCTCATTAAGTCAATTGATGTCTGCATTGTTACTTTCCAGATTGGGGAACACTGTTTCCAAAAGATCGGAAGGGTTTTCCACGATGTAGTACACTTCAGAGATGGATATGTCGCCCCTGTCATTTCTAAGGACCTTGCCTTCTCCAAGGGCTAAAATGTCTTCAGCAAATGCTGCAGGCGTGCTGTCACCAAGCAAGTGCGCAAGCATGTTTGTACTTAGGCTTAAGGTCTTAACGTGGATAACTTAAGGCATGCACGCACTTCATCAGCCCGTCTCCCTTTAGGGATGAAAGGAAGGGTTTGCCAGAAATCTCCTGAAAGCAATAGAGTTACACCACCCATAGAAGCTGTAGAATCCCTGATACCTTTCAGTGACCGGTTCAGTGCCTCAAGGGCACCCTTATTGGTCATTGTGCATTCGTCCCATACAATGAGACGGTACTGTCTAAGAACTTCAGCCTCCACTGAATTTTTGCCAATGTTGCAAGTAGGAACCTCGGCCCTCACCAAATGTAAAGGGAATGACATAGCAGCGATTCCCGAGGAAGCAACGGCTAGCGCAATTTGTTTCTCGCGACGAATCTTAGCAAGTATTAATTGTGTTACAAAGGATTTGCCAGTACCTCTAGGAGCATCGAGGAAAAAAATGCCGCCCGCCTGTTTTTCAACGGCATTGACGACAGTTTCGTACACCAGCCTCTGATCAGGGAGCAATTTCGGTTCATTTATTCTCAGGCACTCTGCAAGGCCATCAGCGTCATATGACAACTCCAGAAGTAACTTTGGTGGGAGTGTGTTAAAGTCCTGTCGCAATGAGGATGGCAAACCGAATGTGTTCAACGCTGCCCCACCCATTTTGAGCAGGGCATCCTCGATTTCAATCAGCGCGTTATTGTAGATCAGGTCATTGTATCCAATGTCAGCATTAGGGCACTGTTAATTTGCCAGTCATCATTTGCCTTGACCACCGAGAAAGCAAAATTACGTACAGAGAATTTCATAAACAGAAATGAGTGGAAAGAAGGTTGGTAAATTTTTAGATTAACACTCGCACGATTTTCACTAAGAAAAAAAAAAATCGTATTTTTTGCTTGGAATTAACTACCCTGGCCTCCTAATATGCTACAAAACCCTTTTTGTGGTTCGAAAAACGGGGTGGAATGTGGTGGAGCCTCGGAAATTTTACCCATTTATATTGTATAATTCACCGATAAATTGTTACCTACCTCTTTGTATCTTTGTTGTTAAATAAATGGATTCTCAACAAAAGACTTTTTTCCTCGGCGTAAAATAAAAGCAAAACTCTTTCGCGCCCAAAGTAATGTGTGTGTGTGTGTGAGAGAGAGAGCGGGGGAAAGAAAGATGAACGATTTAAAATGAATAAATGATTTAAAATAAATATATCTTAATTGTTGTGTGAGAAAAAAAAAAAAACATTATACATTTTTATTTTTGGTGAACGCTGTCACTTACTCTCTCTCCCTCACACACACACATACATCAACACAACTTATCTCTCTCCCTCACACACATACACACACACGCACAGACAGAGTTTTAACTTCGCTATGGCAAGAAGGGACTTAAATCATGTTAGCAAACATCAAAATTGGTAAAAGTTAAGGTTGAAAATCGATTTTTACCGCTATCCGCGGGTGCCTCGGAAAAAATAATTTGACGAAAATACAGCTAGGGTCTTGACGAATGTCTTCCTAAAATTGGAGCGACATGCGTGCTAATTTGTGGACGTGCATAAATTACATTCACGTACGTACGTACACACACACACACATACACACACACACACACACACACACACTGCTTTTTATAGATATGCAGATAAATAGTTCAAATTTGGAATAAGCTAGTTTATCAGGAAGAGAAAAATTAAAATATTGAAAGAAAAAACTTGACAATATATTTAGGAGTAGCTTAGCTCGGAACAAATACAATTAAATGTATTTCAAGGACAGGCAACATTATTTGAGAAATTGAATCGAACTCATGAACTAAAGGCCTAATCTCTTGCGTCCCTTCGAATCTTGCAGATCAGCATGCATTACACATTAGACAAAACTTGAGATACTAAAAGAAAGATGAAATGGGCTTGCTTGACATTCATACCTTACTCAAAAGTAATTGCCATGGAATTAAAGTACGAAAGCTTAGACTGAGAATACATTCTAGTACACGACCATAAGTTTCCAGAGAACTCACTTGTACACAAAAGTATTCGCTTGAGAAGGATTTATTACAATTTTGATGCATGAAATCCAACAGAACCATACTGACTATTCGGCCTCCATACAGCGAAGAATTAGCGAGGTGATTAAAGAGTCAGAATAAGTTGTATTTGTTACGACTCTCTACACTCTGAATTCTGATCCTATCGCGATCACCTTTGTCTGATTTCCTTTCGGATGATCAAGAAAGCAATATAATAGTCGGGCGGTGGATTTTGGTGGCGCGTCGGACGAAATGCATTCCATTCTGAGTGTAACGCGCGCAACGTTGCAGGTGTCAAACTGTAACGGCCTTGTTTTTCTCTCGGAAAACATTAGCAGCTTGGGGATGGAAGACTTGCTCGCATGGATAATAATCTCGGGAGAAAATTTCCAAATGGAAAGGGAATATCCAGCTGCAGCTACAAGGTCTATTATAGATGTTATAAATGTTCTTAATTCTGTTTTGACGCCATACATTTATAAATCTTAATGACATTGTTTCATTATGTTAAAAATTCTCTTTATGTCTACGATTTCGTTCCGTTGTTAAGGCTGTTTAAAGCATAACACTCGAACACAAGAAATAAATAGAATAATTTATTGTAGATTATTTTGTCATCTAACAGATCATACTAATTATTCTATGAATAATAATGATTATCTTACATCTCAACAGAATAATAATGATCTCTATATTTGGCACAATTATTCTGCAGTAATAACGGAGTCCATTTAACTGATTACATCGCTTGATAAATTAGTATTGTATTATCGATTCTACTAGGATGAAAAGTAAAGTCGACTTTGAACTTAAAATATAGAAGGGCGAGAGCTAATTTAATTCGTCAGGTATATATTTTGTCCATCTTTTAAAAAATTTCTGCATTTCACCGATCTCTTTAATAGAATAATGCTTATATTTTTTCCAATCGCCTTCGCTAATGTCCTTATTGTTATAAAATTGTCATATTCTCTTCAATCAGTTCTGTTAGAATTTTGAGTACAGTAATCACTCACCATATCGCTTACGTCGATTCCTCTGTGATCTTGTTTTGCATGTATAATAAAATAAGTATATACAAATTATAAAACTGATAAAGAAAAATATACAGTGTAGTACTGTTTCTACTTCGCCGATTTTCACCTATCGTGTGGGGTTCTAGAACGTAACACCCACAATAGTCGAGGGGTTACTGTATATGTTTTGTCCATCCGAGTGGTACGTACTGATAGCTGAGATGCTGGATTACATTGTTTTGTTGGCACTCCCGTCGCTTACGACGTCGAGGGTTCCAGTTAATCCGATCAGCGGAACAGCCTGCTCGTGAAATTAACGTGCAAGTGGCTGAGCACTCCACAGACACGTGTACCCTTAACGTAGTTCTCGGGGATATTCAGCGTGACACAGTGTGTGACAAGGCTGACCCTTTGAATTACAGGCACAACAGAAACAGGAAGTAAGAGTGAGAGAAAGTTGTGGTGAAAGAGTACAGCAGGGTTCGCCACCATCCGCTGCCGGAGCCTCGCGGAGCTTTAGGTGTTTTCACTCAATAAACACTCACAACGCCCGGTCTGGGAATCGAAACCGCGATCCTATGACCGCGAGTCCGCTGCCCTAACCACTGGGCCATTGCGCCTCCACGCTGAATTACATAACTATACAGTAAAATATTCTAGTTTGGTTTGCTATTGATTTGTGAAATAAAAGAGCATTATGAAAGTAACAAATTTGATATGTGAAAGGAGGACATGATATATTCATTTTTATTCTCTTGTCCTCTAATTGAAATTTTATTCTGAATAAGGTTCTTCTGAAGATTTTCCCTTGCACGATAGCCACGACAACAATAACTTTACATAGGAAAACATAATTTACTCCTAGCATAGTTGGAACGCCATGTACTGGGGCTTTGGATTCGTGTACATGTCTTATTCCCGGCAACAGTATATTTAGTTCTCTCAAGCCCCCACCCCCGCAAGCTTTCCTCCTTTAACTGTAGACAGCTTTAGGAAGGTAAAAAAAGAAATTTTCCACCTGATTTTGAAAATGTGACAACCTTCATAATGCAATAAAAGACTTAAATCATTCCAGAAACTCTAGGTGGGAGATTGTGATGACATGGAAAGAAGGAAAATAATAAAAGTGCTAAGCAAAGATAACAATCATTGTAAATTGTATGTTAATACACGCCTGTGAACAATATCCTTTGTAAGGGCGACAACACGTAGAAAGCAGATCTCTACTTAATCTCTTTAAAGGGCGTTAAAAATGCTTGGTGAATTCACTTCAGTATTTGACATTTTGCAAACACGAATGACTTGCAAATTCATTTAACGTGAATAATAATAATAAAAACCCCGCCCTCTTTCGCAAAGATAGTGCTCATATGGGAACTGCCCATACCCTACGTAAAATACTGTCTATGTGATCTCAAATTTTAAAGCAAACACATAATTTTCTTATGGTTTCTTAAACATTCACTTGAACAAAACTGTACAAATCCAAATATATGGTACCCTAGGCATAACACCTATATGAACTTCTAACTTGTTGTCTCTTGAGGTCTCTGGGTGAGACTTGGATCCAACTTGTACAAATGCAAAACAAAAGTCAAACATAAAATAATAATAATAATAATCTTTTCTTTATTCACTACTGAGGGTTCATATAAGAGATTGGAGACAGCACAGGACAACACAGCACAAAAAGAGTAGGATTTAATCGCGTGAAAAGGTAATAATAAAAGTTATAACAAATAAATCTCCCAAAGAGGGTCGCTTCCAAGGGCTACTCGTGGAAACCCCACAAAAATCACGATCGCCCTGACCTCTAAGAGCAAGCGCCTCTCCATTTCATCTACTCTCGATCTAGAGGCGCATGCTTGGGCCATTCGTTTCTATATTCACCCAGCTTTTAACAAAATTGCTGGGAGGCAGCACTTTCCTCTCTACTTTCACTTTCCTTTTCAAGTGAAACTTGAAAAAATTGATGAGGGTTTGGCCAAAGAGGGAAGTGTCTGTCTTCAGCTCCTTCAGCCTGGTCCAACACATAACCTTTTTCGCTAAAGCCAGTAAACAAAGAAACACTGCCTGTACTTCCCGGCCAAAGGAAGACGACGGGGCTATCTTCACAATGGACACACGTTAGCATTGCCAAGCCAAGGATTTCTGTAAGTTATTCATAGGCCCCGCCTGAAAACCTCCGGAACAGACCATACAACTCATTTTCATCGATGCCTGGACGCTCCCCGAGACTGTTGTCACTCTTGCGCATCACCAAAGATCCTCGACGACAAGCGCCAACCTCTTTGCTAACACCTTGGCCAAAATTTTGAAGGTTGCTTTCAGTAGCGTTATGGGGCTAAAGTTTTCTATTTGATCTCCCTTGTTTGGGTTCTTTCTTAGCAGTGCCACCGCTGCTCGACTCACAGAATTGGGAATTCTCACGTTTTGCTGCTACTTGCAGTAGACATCTGCCAAAAAGCTGCAAAACAAGTCTGGCATATAGAAGTAAAAGCTTACAGGGCAGACTATCCAAATCAAGCGATTTGCACCTCGTGCAACTCGTCATCGCATCCCGTATTTCCGCAGCTGTAATCAGCATTTCACAACATTCTTCCACCACCCCTTTCCGAGAGTCGTGGTATGCCATCAAGGTAGGTACTGAAGTCCATCCTGCGTTTCGGGCTGCCATTCGTCCCACGCAGTTCAGCGATGTGCTGTTGAAATGCCGCACACATCTGGTCGGGCTCGAGTGTCAATCACGCAGCCAGCACGTCAGTTGCAATGTCTTTCATAAGCGCCTCTTCTAAGTATCTAAGTTCCCTTCCGTTTTATTCTTTGTTATCATCAATGCCTTACTCAACCGAACTGATTCTACTCTAATTGCAGTTTTCAGAGCAAACCACCATTTGTTGTTGATGTCAACGCTCTCTTAACTAATTCTTGAGTCCGGTCTCTGTAAGCTTGGCCCGCCGAGAATGACGCGTTCAGCTTCCCGTAACCGGGTCCCTGCCTTCTAAGCCTATCTAGGTCGACCGTACAGATCACAAATTTGTGGTTTGTGTAGCCGACTAGTTTGAAAAGTGGACATCTTATACTGTCTTTATCTATTGACCTACAGAATACCCAATCTAGATAGGACCTGGATGACCCGATGTGTTTCGTCCATATCCACATTGAGATGTTTATTTTGAACATGTGGAAGACACACGAGATGTCGAAATATTGTACATTCGGTAACAGTCGCACCCTATCGCAATAATAATAATAATAATAATAATAATAATAATAATAATAATAATAATAATAATAATAATGGTTTCAAATTAACCACGAGGGCAGGAATTTTGGGGGAGGGGATGAGTCGATTACATCTACCCTAGTGTCCAGCTGGCACTTATTTTATCGACCTCGAAAGGATGAAAAGCAAAGCCGACCTCGACGTCATTTGAACTCAGAACATGTGACTCTGATGGCATGCACTGCTCTCTCACTCAGTGATGATGATGATGATAATAATAATAATAATAATGATAATAATAATAATAATAATAATAATAATAATGATGATGATGATGATGATTACAACATTAATAACAGCTCTGCTATACACACCACATGCACACACACACGGATACACACACACACACACACACACACACACACACACACACACACACAAATCTATACCACCCAACATAATTGTAAAAGAAGTCGGTGGGGTCACGTTTGGAATAGCTTTGATCATTAAATCTGCTCGGTCACGGCTAAACAACACACACACACACACACACAAACTTACACCGACTATAGTCTGCATAATTATCTACTACAGGTATACCACAGTGAAGGCGTATGACCTAGTAATTACGGTATTAGTTTTACATTCATAAGTTTATGGGTTCGATTCTTAGCTCGCTCATTGCGTTGTTTCATTGAACAAAACACTTCATTTCACATTTCCATATATAAGAAACTCCCATATTTTTTAACCTAATTTTTGACAAAAAGGGTTCCTTATACACGTTAAAATAAAGTATGTTATAGATCCCGGAAACTATTAACTGGTAGTAATAATAAAAGGTGTTGTTACTTACAGGTAAGTTGAAGTGATTTAAAAAAAGATAGCAAACACTGTAAAACAATGAAGTAAAACAATGAACTAAAACAATGAAAAATCGTAGTATATGAACAGCAATTCCGCCCCACCCCCACCCAGCATCACCCTCACCTTCAGACGTATATTTAACCTTTAGCATTAGATTAAGTTTTCAGCTGGTGGTAGTACTACTGATTCCCTCCCTACCTCCCGCACTAATGCTTACACACGCGCACGCACACACACTTATTTTCCCATAATGCAATTCTTTACACCTACAGGTTTCGGCATGTACACTCACAAACATAACATAGACAAACAAACAGACGTGCATACACACATACATACATACATACATATATACATACATTACATACATTACATACATGCATATATCCATCCATCCATCCATCCATCCATACATACATACATACATGCATTGCATTGCATACATACATACATACATACATACATACATACATTGCATTGCATACATACATACATACATACATGCATACGTACATTACATGCATACATACATACATCCATACATACATACATGCATTGCATACATACATACATACATACGTACACACATTACATACGTACATTACATGCATACATACATACATACATACATACACACATACATAAATATATACACGCACACGCACGCTCACATACATATATCTATATGGAGAGAAAGAGAGATAGAGAGAGAGAGAAATGCACACACACTCTCACTCACACACACATACACTCACACACACATACACTCACACACACATACACTCACACACACATACACTCACACACACATACACTCACACACACATACACTCATAAACCTGTACATAATCTGTGAACGTATAGACTCCTTCACTCATAATCATGGCGATTGTTCCATTTTCACAGATGATTGCGTCTCCTTGTGCTCCCTCGGTGTCAACCGCTTTTCTGACTTCCCATCTATGACTTCTCTGGTGATTTTTCAGTCCGACTGCTAATCTGCATGGTTTAAAGGATAGGTGACGAACGAAAGTTGTAACATACTGTGCACTTCCAACTGGTTAGGTCTGCACGCATCTCTACACTTTCAACGCTAATGGACACTCAGTAGATGGAATGATAAATAAAGTCATCACAAGGAGATAACTGTACATCATTGTCATTGCGTGCACTGACACAATCCAAGAATAGTTCTGTGTCCCGGCACCCAAAATGGATTGTCATAACATACGAGGTGGTATCAAAAGGCTCGCAGACTACTTGTGTATTGCACCAACAGCTGGCAGCACACAGTTGGGCGCACAGTGAGACTTAGCAATGACATCGCTGTGTTTACTTCGCAAGTTGTGAAATGTGTGGTTTTGTGATCACGTGTATGCTGTAGTCTGCGATTTTGTCATGGACAGGAAGCTGGAATAAAGAGCCAACGTGAAAGTTTGCGTTAAACTTGGGAGGTCTGCCGCAGAGACATTGAGTATAACCCTGAGACGAAGTAGCAGTCGTTACAAAACCGAAGAAGCCACGACAGAGCCGCAGCTCAATCAAAAGCATGCTCGTCATTTTTGTTTTCGACATCCGTGGTATTGTGCATCAAGAATTCGCCCCTTAGGGCCAGACAGTCAATCGAGAGTTCTACTGCGACATTTTGAAGCGTTTGAGGAAGGACATTCGGCGAAAGTGACCTAAATTATACAGCAAATGGTCAACAAGGTTGTCGGAACCGGGATCTGCAGACAACATCAAAATGTATTAAAGGTCGGAGATAATGTCGAGAAAATATCTTTTAGATTGTAAAATTTTATTGCTCCAACGTCATATCGAGTTTAAAATTCCCAATTGTGTCAGGAGTAATATTCATTCATGACAAGCTGACCAAAACAGTGATGAAACATATTCAACGAAAAAGGACGACTCTAAAACGTGAACGTATTTCAAAAACTTTAGTAGCAATACATGCCGTAGTTCCAGTAATATGCTTCAGTTTCAATTTTTTTATCTGTACGATGCACTTGATGTTTGTGTTCACTTACAGAAAGTTTGATCAGCACAATTTTTGTTTGTTAGGAACTGCTGCATTCCGACTAAATCCACTTCACGCACCAGCTCCTAATACAGGATTGTTTTCCACTAAGCAAAGGTGTAGTGTATCTGAACTATTTATGAAGGGGAACTCATAGGCAATAGAAAAATGATATGAGAATGTATCAGAGACAGTCATAGATGATAGAAAAGGCACACATTTTGAGAATTTTCGAATATGTTATATATATATTGTGATAAAAAATAATACCTCTCTGTATTGTATATTTGTTGATTTTTTTTATCTTGCAGATAATAATGCCTCAGTGAAGTATGTAAAAAGTAGAGTGGTAAAGATTATGAAACGTTATCATCATCATCATCAACATCATCATTATTGCCATCACCACCACTATCAACCTCACCATAACTACCACCACCACCATCATTACCGCCATTACAACGATAAGCGCAAGTCCAACCAATCAAAGTCTAGTAGCTTGTCCGAAATGTCGAGATATTGTTGAATACGTTGTCTTCATAGAACATGTTAAGAGCGATTCAATTTGGAATAATTCACCTTCTCAAAGCTACTGACCGTGGCTGAGCTCGTAGAGGGGAATCTGGAATTTCAGGAGGAGGGAAAATAAAATGTTAACCCACCACCCCAATATAATCATTCCCTAAAGCATTAGAATGTAAGCGAACGTGAAGGAAAAATTAGTAAAACCGGGAATCGAAAGCAGATAGCAGAAATGGTTCAGCAAAAGCCTAGCTCCACTTGAGGAAGCATGAACATAAAAAAAGAAGATAAAAAAAGCAGAAAACGAAAAAACGAAAACAAGGAAATGTCGATTCTGTGCGATGATAGACTATCGGATTCGATTATTCACAACACGTGACAGCCCTTCGGTCAAATCCTGCTGAACTGTTTTTCATTTCTTTGGCGTTCGATCAAATAGTGTTAATACTTACCGACAAAGAACAGATCTGATACATGTATCAACTTTGTTCTTTGACTCCCGGCAAAGAACAGATCTGATATATAGTCAAAAGAAATCCATATATAGTTCAAGGATATCTGCTTTTGTTTTAAAGGAAGAAATGTCAAAATAAAGAAAAATAAATGTTCGTGCTGTCACTAAATGACTTCAATACCAGAAGAAAATTTCTGTTCTTTTCATGTTATCATTCAGACGGTGGCACGATACAGCAAACATAATATATTTTATTATTATTTTCATTCTATATGGCGCAAACACAAGCGTGGCTGTGTGGTAAGACAAGTTGGTTGTCCACCACATGATGCCGGGTTCAATCCCACTGCGTGGCTCCGAGCAGCGAAAGTGGAAATGACAGGCAGAAACAAAACTAAGCCCGTCGTTCGTGTGTGTGTGTGTGTGTATGTGTGTGTGTGTGCATTTGTTTCCCACCACCGCTTGTTGGTCTCAGATGTCTCATAATTTGGTGGTTCGGCATAGAGGACAGTTAGAATAAGTACTATTTCTATCCGGTCAAAAAAAAAAAAAAAAACTCTTAGGCTTGTATTCACGTTTATGAAAGTCCCTTGCGATATTTATCGGAAATTTCGAAATCTGAAAACTTCTGAAGTCCGAAATAGTTTCGCGTGAAGCAAGTGACCCCAAAATACAAAATCTCAGAAAGCGATTTCATTATTAATGTGAATATGTAAAGGAAATGCTTCTTTTCTCATATCTGTGCCACAAATTTGACAAAAGAATCAATGTAAGCATTTTGAGTTCTATTATTGATGTGAATATGTTAAGGGAATGGTTATATTCTTTACGTTTGAAGTCTGTGCGGTCATCTGACGATAACGCTTTCTTTCAAATGATGTAATGAATTGACGCTTGTACATCTTCGTTACTCATATTTTATACATCTAACTTGGAATCTGCACTTCGGAAATACTGTAGAAAGAACCTTTATAAAAAAGTATATGCTTGAATTACCAAGAGCGGATATCTTCACTTATCTTGGTTGCGTTGTCTGCACACGGCAGGAGAATCAGTACAAACACCCTTGTACGGAGTCTTGATATTCAATATTCAATTAATATTTTTGGAGAGTGTGGATTATACCGACCTAGCAAGGTGCCTCAAATGAAGTACCTAATGTTCAGACCTCGTTTGTATGTATATATATGTGTGTGTATGTGGGTGTATGCTTCACGCTTATTTTGGTGATTTTGGATTTGCTTTGGTAACGAATTGTTCCTGCTATACGCGAACAATATTTCCTTCATTTCTTTAAAATTATAATTGTTATAAAACAACAATATGCATTCATTCATTAAGTCAGCGAGCTGGCAGAAACCTTAGCATGCCGGGCGAAATGGTTAGCGGTATTTCGCCTGACTTTACGTTCTGAGTTCAGATTTCGCTGAGGTCGACTTTGCTTTTCATCTTTTTGGAGTCGATAAATTAAATACCAGTTGCGTACTGAAGTCGATCTAATCGACTGGTCCCCTACCCCAAAATTTCGGGCCTTGTGCCTAGAGTAGAAAAGAATCGTTAGCACGCCGGGCGAAATGCTTAGCGGTATTTCGTCTGTCTTTACGTCCTGAGCAGTGGTGGCTTGTGTATAGGCACTGCGGAACTGCAGCACCCCCTCGATATTGTCAATAACATTCAATATAATGAGTCCTGTTTTCTTTATACTTGTACATTATATAATCCTTAAGCTTAATGTCAGTATCCATCCCCTAGTTTATGAAAGAAAAAACACAAATCCTTGTATAGAACTGTGCGCTTCATATATCCAGCGACGTGGTGGTGTTTGGCTGTTGTGCGCATGCTCACATGTCCAAGATAGGAAGCTTCACGCTAGCGGGAGAGAGCATTGCGTGAACGGCAGTGCCGACCCCGGTGTTCCGGTGAAAAGTAGTGTACAAGCGTCAATTCATTACGGCCGTTTTAAGCGACTCCTATAATTGATTAATGAAAATATTACATCATATGAAAGAAAACATAATCGTCAGATGACTGCATAGACTTGAAATACAACGGATACAACCACTCTCTTAACATATTCATATCAATAATGGAACTGCAAAAACGAGTCCCCGCGACCACCCACAATGCTCAGCTACCCAGAATGCAGTGATTATCGCATTTTTATACGCCTTTGCGTACTTGTACCCATGAACATGGAACCTGTGAACAGAAAAAAAGAAATTACGAAGGTTCCTGATCCTAACAAACGACGCATACTACTGCATTCTCTTCTGGAAAAGGTAAGGACGATCAAGAAAATACGTGACAGAGGAAATTTGCTGCTGTGGGCCGCGATTCTGATGTTAATAAATCTACCATTCATTCCATTTACAAAATGCGTGGGAATGATTAATGTTACCCAGATCTACAGGGTGTCCACAAGGTCTGGGTACATGGAGTAAATAAAATCATAACATAAACAATCAAATATAAGAAATAATAATTTCTTAAAGTATGTGTTAATCCCCATGTACCCAGACTTTGTGAAGACACTGTATTTATCACTGTATTTTTTTGGAAACCAACCTCCATGAAAAAATGAGGATAGATATACTAATGTTAATAATTTCGTTTAATTCTGTTAGAGCTTATAGCAAGAAAGAAGTGAGGCCACGATTTGATTTTGATTATCGGCTGGAGCGTCTTCATTTCACTTACGAATGCAAATGCGCGAACGTCATAAAGTCCTGTTTATCACAGCTCCTCAAAAAGTATGACTTGTTTGGGTGGGAATTACTCCAAGACTAAATGGTATTTTGATATTGATGACTACTGATCCAATATGAAGCCGTTTCACTCCAATGATGTCGCTATTGCCAATGAGAAAAGAGCAAAACCATTTAAAATAAATTTCCCACTTCTAGAATCAAAAAAAAAAAAAAAAGAAGATGAAGATAAAAAGACTATAGAATGAATAAATAAATATGATTATTATGGAAATATATCGAGATAAATGGTGATGTACTTTCAGCGGTTAGTTTCCTTCATTTTGTTTACTTTATCATTTTGTTCATTTTATTTACTCTTTTACTCTTTTACTTGTTTCAGTCATTTGACTGCGGCCATGCTGGAGCACCGCCTTTAGTCGAGCAAATCGACCCCAGCACTTATTCTTTGTAAGCCTAGTACTTATTCTATCGGTTCTCTTTTGCCGAACCGCTAAGTTACGGGGACGTAAACACACCAGTATCGGTTGTCAAGCGATGTTGGGGGGGGGGGGGGGACAAACACAGACACACAAACACACACACATATATATATATACATATATACGACGGGCTTCTTTCAGTTTCCGTCTACCAAATCCACTCACAAGGCTTTGGTCGGCCCGAGGCTATAGTAGAAGACACTTGCCCAAGGTGCCACGCAGTGGGACTGAACCCGGAACCATGTGGTTGGTAAGCAAGCTACTTACTACACAGCCACTCCTGCGCCTATTATTAATTAATTAATTTCAGTTATAACTTGATGAGATTTGAAGACAGGCGACAAAGGGACTTAAATGAGTACCAGTATGTTAACCCACCACTTCTCTAACCCTTTCGAAAACAATACAAAACACATAGTTAACAGAGTCGACTGGATCGATAGCAAACACCACCACCACCACCACCACTATACAGACAAACAAAAAGAAACTGGCCTTGTGCCTAGTTGTTTAACATTGCTTAGCAACCGCTACAAGCAGCTGCAATAGCATCAGTTTGTGATAAAATACAAATAAACCAAAATGAAACAAAACAAAAATAACCTCCTCCTCCTCCTCCACTTTCTTTTCCTCCTCTTTCACAACCCTCCTCCTCTTCCTCTCTTTCACTTCCTCCTCCTCCTCCTCTTCCCCTCTTTCACTTCCTCCAACTCCTCTTCTTCCTCTTTCTCCCTCATCCTCCACTTTCTTTTCTTCCTCTTTCACCTCCTCCTCCTCCTCCTCCTCCACTTTCTTTTCCGTCTCTCTCACCTCCGCCTCTTTCACCTCCGCCTCTTTCACCTCTTCCTCCTCCTCCTCCTCCACTTTCTTTTCCGTCTCTCTCATCTCCGCCTCTTTCACGTCCACCTCTTTCACCTCCGCCTCTTTCACCTCTGCCTCTTTCCCCTCCTCCTCCCATCTTCCTCCACTTTCTTTTCCTCCTCTTTCACCTCCTCCTCCTCCTCCCCCACCACCGCCAACACCACTTCCTCCACTACCTTCTCAACCACCACCTCCGCCGCCGAAAAACAAATTTTTTCTCCCCTCAAGAACTATTAAAAATTGAACAGCCGTTGGGTTGGTGGTTCTGTGAGGCAAGGGAACGAAACCAGCGAAGCATGATCAACTACCATCCATGACGATGAGTAGGAAAACAGAAAGAAAGGGAACGATAAGAGAAATGAATTAAAAATGAAACCAGCAAATGGGATACTAAGAAAAGTGTTGTTCCCTCGTTTTAAGTAGTAAAAAAAAAAGGGGGCATAATTAGAAAAAGGAGAGAATAGAAGCAATTTATTTTTTTCATTAACTTTATATAGAGAGATTCTTTTTGTTTCTTTTACTTGTTTCAGTCATTTGACTGCGGCCATGCTGGAGCACCGCCTTTAGTCGAGCAAATCGATCCCAAGACTTATTCTTTGTAAGCCTAGTACTTATTCTATCGGTTCTCTTTTGCCGAACCGCTAAGTTACGGGGACATAAACACACCAACGTCGGTTGTCAAGTGATGGTGGTGGTGGTGGTGGGGGCAAACGCAGACACAAACATATGCATACACATACATATATATATATATATATATATATATATATATATATATATATATATATATATATAATACAAAGAATATATATGCATGTATACACACATATATGTACATATTTACATCTACATGTGTATATAGATGCATATCAGGGTACAGGACGTTAGAACAATGAACTACAGACAACGGAACGAACACATAGGAAAACAGATAGCCACTTGGAATAAATCCTTCGTCAGCTGCCTCTATTGTATACATACACACAAACACACACATATATATATGCACATATATATATTCTACGGAAACTGAAAGAAGCCTATGCAGGACAGGCTTCTTTCAGTTTCCGTCTACCAAATCCACTCACAAGGCCTTGGTCAGCCCGAGGCTATAGTAGAAGACACTTGCGCAAGGTGCCACGCAGTGGGACTGAACCCGGAACCATGTGGTTGGTAAACAAGCTACTTACCACACAGCCGCTTCTGCGCCTATTATACAGATTATATACAGATCATATTGGTCAATACTACTTTACCATAAGAGGAGTAGGTGTAGTGAGTAGTTTTATATGTGTGTGTGTGGAGAAGACCAGTGGAAACGAGATTCATGCCCGCATGTTTAGCCAGAAATCAATCCTCTGGCGGCAAACATATGATATCAATATTTTGTTACGTTTAAAACGTACAATCGTACGTGCGTATGTGCATGCGCACGCGCACACACACACACACACGCACACAGAAAACAGGCAGTTAGATAGATATATAAAGAATACTGAGCTTACTGAGAGAGAGAGAGAGAGAGAGAGAGAGAGAGAGAGAGAGAGAGAGAGAGAGAGAGAGAGAGAGAGAGAGAGAGAGAGCGAGCATGAAATTTCGTGCCTATGTGTTTTCAGATTGTCAGTGCTTACACAAATATTTGCTTTTAACATAATCGCGCAGAGCAAAAATTTGTGTAGGAGGAAATCAGTCGATTTCATCGATCCCAGTTCTTGGCTGGCACTTTATTTTATGATACCTGGTAGGATGATGAAAGCTGAAGTTCACCTGGCGAGATTTGAACCCAGAACGTAAGGTGCTGATTCTTATACGCTCAAACAATTCTGCCAATATAGTGCCTCTGTGCTTACACAAATTGTAACATGGAAAGGAATAAAAAATGAACAATTTCTTTTATATATGACGTGTGAACAAATGTCTATGTCAGTAATTTCGGCCCCAGGATACAACTGGTACTTATTTTATCGACCTCGAAGGGATGAAAGGCGAAGTCGACCTTGGCAGAATTTGAACTCAAAACGTGAAGACGTACGAAATACCTGTAAACATTTTTCCCGGCGTGCTAACAATTCTGCCAGCTCACCGTCTTAGGATATTATTGGTTTCACATTTTAGCATAAGGCCAGCAATTGCCGTGGTGCGGGGCAAGTCGATTGCATCAACCCAGCTTATTTTACCGACCCCGAAAGTATGAAAGACAAAGTTGACTTCGGTGGAATTTGAAATCAAAATGTAAAGCCGGACGAAATGCCACCAAGCATTTTCCCCGGCGTGCTTAACGATTCTATCAGCTCGCCGTCTTCTGCTTTAGTACAAATATTAATATTGATTTCAAACTTTAAGGTGGCGAGGTAGCTGAATCGTTACCGCGCTGGGGAAAATGCTTAGCAGCATTTCATCCGCCTTTACATTCTAAGTTCAAATGCCACGGGATCTAATTTGCCTTTTATATTTTCAAGGTCAATAAAATAAGTACCAGTTGAACACTGGTGTCCATGTAATTAACTTATCCCCTCCCCCGGAATTGCTGGCCTTGAGTCAAAATTTGAAACCCATATTAACGATCGTAATTTCTAGTGTATTTTGTGCTTATTTCATAGCATCTATAACAGATTACAATATTTCAGCTCTACTCTAGACTATTGAGTATTTTCTGTCTATTAAATAAAGACAAGCCGGGTGATGTAGGGCGAAAATATATGTAAATATGAACTATGTGGGAATAATATAATCTCACATAATCTAAAATCATATATGCATATACATATGAGTAGATGTATGTATATATACGTATATGCATATTTACAGAACTAAATATATATGCTCTCACACCCATATCCTGCTGGATATAAATTGTGTATTATTTGGAAACATACGTTTTAAATTTTAAATTTCACACCGCGTGACTAATGGCATTATACTGCGGGTCAGAGAAGGATTCTATCTCTTTATTTTGCCTGATGAGGGGTATATTTCCCGAAACAAAATGTTAGATAGAAAACTGGCAAAAAGATAAGATCATGCATAACTCTTTTATATAGTGACTGCTTCCGTTTATTCTATAGCTCAATAAGGTAGCCCAAAATATTTCGTATAAACGACTTGTGGGAGAGAAAGAGAAAGGTATCCTCTAACCGGATACTTGGCCCGAATGCTTGCAAAAGAATGACCACAGCTAAATACTTCCAAGTACTAGTAAGTAGTATTAAACCGGGTGATAAATTCAACATACCACTCAGGCCATGGAGGGATTTGAACACAGAACATAAAAAGCTTCAATATATAGTGTAAGGCATCTGGTCTACTGGCCTAGGTAACTTTTTTTCATCCAAAAGAAAGAAAGGTAAAGTTGATTTCGGTGGAATTTTAACTCAAGACGCCGAGAGTCGGAGCAAATATCGTGTGACATTCAGGAAATCCGACGCTCTGACAACTTTATCAATGCACACGCATTTATATAATAATGTAAGGCCTCCGTTGCCCAGGGTCACCCCTGCATCTGTATTTGGAAAGTCCCTCTCTAACGTTGTCTCAGGAATTTTCTTTTTTCCGTGGAAGACGAGTAGTTTTCTGTACAGCAGATCTCTTTCCATGCTATAGGCTGAACAGCTTAATAACAGTGTCGTCGCAAGCGTACTCAGAATATAAGGAGCTAACAAGTACACATTCATGGTGATTGCTCAATCTTCATAGATGATTGCTCTCTCCTTATGCTTTCTCGTTATCTATAGAATTTCTGACTTTCCGTCTATTACCTCTCAGATAACTGCTCAGTCCCGTTGCAAATCTGCATAATTTGGGGCATAGGTGACAGGCCAAAGTCATAGGTTACTGCGCGCTTCCAACTAGTTAAGTCTGTACACGTCATCACTTTCCCATTATCATAGGACTTTCAATAGTTGAAATGAAGAGACATTTGTACACCATTTGAAGATTGCGATAAACGCTAGTACAACACGAATATACTTGTGCCAGTTTCATTTCATTTGCAGGCACCATAAATGTAGTTGCCTGTGGACATTGCATGACATTCACTCAGTGTGCTTCAACAGTCTGTGTTTTAGCTCTGTTTCTTTGTTAACTGTTTGTTTTAGCTCCGTCTCTACTTATCTTACGGATTTTTCACTTTCGTTGATTTCACTTTTCATTTTCATTTTATAAATATCCAACAACATTACACAACTTATGAATTTGTGTGTGTGTGTGTGTGTGTGTGTGTGTGTGTGTGTGTGTGTGTGTGTGTGTGCGTGAGTGTGTTTGTATACACAGAGACAGCGAAGGACTCGGATCTTCTTTGTTGGGTCCACACTTTTCAATTCCTTTAATTTTGTTCCAATTGATTTTAAATTTAGCGTGTTGATGTAGTTTTGTATGCTAATGAAATTCATCTTGTCATAAACTAATAAATAAAAATTAATAGCATTTAAAGTTCGCAGATTTTGGGTAATTTTAGCCACAGACACATTCATACCTGTTTCCATAGTAACAAACCAAGGTATAGTCTGCTCTTAATAGACTATACCTTGTTGATCGTTGAGATGGACGAAACAGTCGTCTCAAATCGAAAATACAATCAAGGATGGGTGCTACCTGGGTAGTAGGTTTTAGGAGGAGTGCGACGCGAAACCCTTTCTTTATGTGGCGCCATGTTGGAATCGGGACACACTGGAGAAATGCATACGCCAGTCGATTCTTCAAGGAACTACAAT
>NC_142936.1:18289391-18361891 GCF_046866305.1 Octopus bimaculoides | reverse complement strand
TATTCCAGGAATATTAAGTTCAGGTGTTCTGTAACTGATGAATTCTTGCAAGTCATTTTCAGCTGCTTCTGCTTAACTGTCGAAAACTTCTTTTGCAAAAAGTTATCGAGATGCTTGTGGAGTAAGCTGGATGCAGCAAAGTTTCGTAGTCTAGCTCGTTCGATTTCTATAGAGTTATTTTGCTAGGCATGTGGCCGGGCGTTGTTTTAGAGAATATTTAGTCTTTTCCAGCTGAGTGATACTGGATGTAAATGTCGCAGCCATTAAGAATATTTCGTCGATCTCCCGTCAATACTTCTCAGCTGTAGAAGATTACAATGGTCATGACATTCTTTTGATGTAGCTTTGGTTTAGGGGAATGTTTTCGTGTTTCATCTCGGTCCAGCTACTGCGTCCAACACCGCCGTTTGTTATGTAGAATCCGTTTTTGATGCAATATCGCAAGATAATCGATAAATTGGTCGTTTTTATTTACTTAGCGCGCAGAGAAGAATTTACAGCTGTGAGCGTTTCTTTTTATTTTCGTTTCTTTTTGTTTTCGACGGCACATTTATCGAGCCTTTTGATTTAGCAATTGTGGTACAAATATAGAACTACAAAATAGTTATTGCTTAGGTCTTTAGTAATCTATGTTATTTTGCTTTTTGAGTCCGTTTCAACATTAACTCCTATTTTGTTGTGGAAAATAGCAGAAGGTCGGCTGAGATGTTCCTCACTTTCAAAGATTTCGTCTCCATTAGGAAACATTTGGAAGCAATGATGAGATGTATGTTCAATGATGAGGGCTCAACTGACTTACTGTGTTGAATTTTGCAATCTTGTATCGTTTTCATTCCATTTTTTAAATTTCACAGTCCAAAATAAACAATAGTAAACGGAGAAAGCAAAGTCGTTTGTATAAATGAAAACACTGAAACCTTTTCCCCAGCATGATATAATACATGAACATAATTAATGAAAGTTTATTTTTCCAAAATTAGTATCAGAGCTTAAAAAAACAAAACCGCAAATATGTTTGTACCATTGCACACAACTCCACTCACTCATCCACTTTAACACACGACTCGACTCACCCACCCATCCACTTAAAACACACACACACACACACACACACAAATTAGTTATAGTTACACAATGAACTTGAAAACAATATCGCATCACCACCCAACAAAGTTTTCGTCTCTGTCTCCGCAAGAAATTGCAGATATTCTTTTCTACACTAGGTACAAGGCCCGAATGTTTTTTTGTGGTGGTGGTGGTGGTGGTGGGGTGCAGTTGATCAGATCGACTCGAAAGGATGAAAAGCAAAGTCGATCTCGGCAGAATTTGAACTCAGTACGTAAAGACAGGCGAAATACGGCTATGCACCTTCACCCGGTGTGCTAACGTTTCTGCCAGCCCGCCGCCTTGAGAAATTGCAGATATTACAACAGCTAGTTATATCTTTTAACAAGAAAAGTGATCTATCATTCTACTACCACAAGCGAGGTTCTCTACTTGTCAGCTTTAAAACATTAGTTATAAAGACTTACCTATAAAATTTTACCCCACATATACTAGCAGCTCGCAGCTTCACTTCACACGAGATCTGAATTGTCTTTGTGTTATCAACAACGTTGTATGTGCGTGTATGAATGAGTGTGAACACGTGTGTATGTGTGTACTATATATATATATATAAAGTAGTAGTATGCTGTCAGCTTAATGTGACAGCCCCATGAAGGAAATAATACTACTGCTATTTAGCCCGAGGAAGCAGCACCGCTTCCTGTGGGCCTTGACACATTTCCTGTGTCCTTATGTTTACAAGGGGGAGACAAGCACCTCCACTTAGCTAAGCCTGCATCCAGAGACATGTTTCTGAGTCTTTGCTCGTCATCAGTCTGGAGTAACAATGGCCTACTAGCTGGAGATGCCTGTCAAGCTCTCGTAAACATATAATAATTCTAGTGAAACATATTCACTGATTTGAAATCAGTGGACGCTTGCTCAGGCAGTTCACAATCTTTGTCGGTCGTCTCATAAGAATCTTCCTTTCTCTGGGGATCCTGTTTTTGTATATGTTGGCCTTGCACAATGGGACAGATTTGTTACATATGGCTTGCATTACCGACATGAAATGTTTGTGCTTCATGTCAATGTCTGGTGTGGAGAGACATTTAGGCCACTCTTGTTTCTTTCAATCAACTTCCAATTTGCTTTGTGAAAATTTAGCTTGGAGAGATTTTGGGTGCTTCGTATAGGCTGTATGTCTGCTGGAGCTTTTGGTCCATGTATAGACAGTTCTATTATATTGTGATCCGAGATCAGCGTCGGTGTCACTTTAACATTATGGATAATGTCCATATTGTTTGTGAAGCAGAGATCCAGTATATTATTTACCCTGGTTGGTTGCAGCACGACTTGTTCCATGAAAAAGGCATTGGTAAGGTAGAGCAGGGACTCTAACTGTGCTTGCTGTTGGTGTATTATTCCTGGGAGAATCTGGCCCCCAGGCCATTCCATGTTTGGAAAATTAAAGCCACCCAAAAAGAATACATTGATATATGTTGTGCGATTTTAATTCATCTATGCTAGATTTCTAACCACTGAGGCAAATGCAAAATGGCTGATTAGTCGGTACAATGATTTTATGATCTCTCCGTTCAGCTTCGTCATATCACAGCGTTCAATATCTCATCGCGTTTGGCCGTACGGCCTTTAATGTTGTTTTCACTGTTTAATTTTTCCTGTCTTGGTTTGTGTTTGCTACCTTGGAACCCTCTGTTTAGCAGGTTAATCCACTAAACAGGAAGAGCTATTCTAAGAGCGCGTTCTGCCTCATCTTCGAAACGTCTAGTTTAGAATAGAGGCAGCTGATGAAGTAAAAGTTCCATAAGTGGCTCGTCTGTTTTCCTATGTGTTCGTTCTGTTGTCTGTAAAAAAAAGTCCGCTTTTGTGCTTTATGTCCCCGTTCACTTTTCTAACGTCCGTACCCGGATATGCATCTATATATACATGTAGATGTAGGTATGTACATATATGTATGTATACATGCATATGCTCATATATCATTTGTATTATATATGTATATATATATATATATATATATATATATATATATATATATATATATATTAGTAATATATAAATGTATATATATGTGTGTGCGTACGTTAGTACATGACGTAAAACAATGTAGTCTCTCACGCACGCACACAAACACACACGCACGCGCGTGCGCACCCACTTACACAAACATTTTTATCCATCAAAATTTTCAGAGATTTCTTCACATGGATAGTCGTCAACTATAGCCAGACTTCGCATGAGAAGTGAAAATTGAGGCAATACGTTGCCTGTAGGCAAAATAAATTTCTTGAATTATCTCATTAGTGTGCTTTGTGCATCTTTTTCTTCGTATATTTTGTGATAGCACCTTGATATTTCGTTCCTTTAGCTTTGCACTTTACAAAAGTGTATCGCTAAATGAATGAATTAATTAATGCATTCTGTATGTGATGTGTGTGTGTGTGTGTGTATGTATGCGTGTATCTGTGCGCATGCGCGCATGTTCGTTGCGTACATTCCGCATGAGGCAACACTCGAATATTACTAAATTTTACGTAATTAGGAAGAGAAGAGTATTAAAATAAATTACTGAGACAAAAGAAAAGCTTCGTGGTTACTCGACATGCAGGTAATAACAGCTAAATTTCTCTCCAGTCACACCCTACTATTTTAACCAAAATTTTGGAATTTTCAGAAAATTTTTGCGAATTTATATTCTACGCACGGAATTCATACGATTATGTAAAAACCAAAAGGAAAAAAATGTTCACACGTGATTTAAGGCCTATTTAGCTGTTATTTTTAGCACATCTTATGATCACCTCATACCAAATGTGTTTTAAGCCTGTAATAAGCGACAAAAGGAACACGTGGTAAGCAACTTGGTAAAAGCTTGGCTTGTTACTATGGAAACAGGCACCTATGACTTTCGTTTGGCTAAAATTACCCAAAATTTGCAAATTTTAAAAGCTATTAACTCTTTATTGATTGATTTATGGCGAAAATGAATTTCATGTCAATAGTTACTTCCCAAAACTACACCAATACACCAAATATGAAATCAAATGGAACAAAAATTGAAGAAATTGAAAAGTGGCAGCCAAACAGAAAAAAAGGCTGTCTTTCCTTCCTTAAGACATTAGGGTGTGGTTTGAGTGAGGTATAGGTGCTATTTCTAGAAAGACGAGTAACGACGGAAAGGATCGTAAGGGTAGTGTTGTTGTTGTTGTCGCCGTCTTCGTCTCCTCCTCCTCCCGCCATTCTTCCTTTCTTTTCTTTATCACCTTCAGTCTCGCATCAGCCCTGGATGAGAACGCTTATTATTAACGACATTCCAGTCATGACCATCCCATCTTTAAATACACTTAAGATTACACTGATCTTTGTGTTCTTTAAGTTGATGGGTGTGAAATGGGGAAAAACGGCTGTTATTAATTACTAGCATACCAAAGGGACCAACTTCGTTGAGGTTTAATGATCAACAGAACGTGTGTTATCTGACCTGATTGACGACCGCGTAAGGGTGGATTGAGGTCAACGAAGGGACACAGTGACCAACAAAAGGGACTTTGAAAGGCGAGAATAGTCGCTTCGTAGATCATTGTCGTTGTTTAACACCGAGTAGTGGTTTGATTGGCTAGAACTGTGATCAAAAGCGTTCAAGCAATGACCGTTTCGTATTTTTTCAGGTATGTTCTATGCAGGATTACATTATCTATTACATCGCTCCGTTTCTTTATTTTGAGATGCTAGGCTGCGATTTGAAGGAGATTTGGCTGTTATTTCTTCCAGATCAAGCCACCATGTAAATACTTTCTCACTGCGCTGCTTCGTGATAAATTGATTGCTATTGTTGATGATGATGGCAGTGATAGTAATTCGGTAATGTCGGTGACCAGTATTCTAGTATTAGCGGTTGTGATTATAATGATAATATTAATGATGTTGATAACAATAGAAATTATAAGGTGATAGTAGCGGAGGTGGTGGCGGCGGCGGCGGCGGTGATGGTGTTGTGAGGTTTGTTCTTGTTTGTCTTGTTAATGTTGGTCACTTTCTGCTGACGGTCAGGATAGGACTAATGAGTTGATGATATCGGTAGCGGCCGTGTCGGTGGTGGCAGTGGTGATGATAATACTGGTGATGTTGATGGCAGGAGAAATGTTGGCATGTATTTTGGTGGTGGCGGTGGAGGTGTAGTGTTGTTGGTGGCGGTGATGCGGTGGTCGTGGTGGTCGAAGTGGCCATGGTAGCCATGGTGATTATGGGAAAATTGTTGGGGGTGATAGCTGTAGTGATGTTGATAGTAACAGAAGTGATTATGAGGTGTTTTGGTGGTGATACTGATGGTGATAGTGATGATGTTGATCCTTATAATGTTTGTGAAATATAACGTGCCTTGACTATAATAGTGGAGGCGCGTGGCTTAGTGGTTAGGGTGTCAGCATCATGATCGTAAGATTGTGGTTTCGATTCCTGAACCGGGCGACGCGTTGTGTTCTTGAGCATAGCACTTCATTTCACGTTGCTCCAGTCCACTCAGCTGGCAAAAATGAGTAACGTTGCGATGGACTGGTGTCCCGTCCAGCGGGGGAATACACACGCCAACTGAAACCGAGAAACCGGGCCCATGAGACTGGCTAGGCTTTAAAAGGGCGCATTTATTTTTTATTTATTTTGACTATAATAACTGTTATAATTTAATTGTCCATTGTCTGATATAATAATATTTCGGAATATAAAAATTCCTTCTTCAGATATCGCAAGGAATTGATCGAGTCACGGTCTTCCAACGGTTACTGAAATTCATTATTTTTCTGGAAGCGTCTCTACAGTGGTGTCACGAAGCTCCTTCCGGAATTCCTCATGAGAAGTGCGTGAGGGCGGCCATGTCTCAAGCTCATGTGTGTTGGCACATCCGCAGCGCTGCTTCTAAGCTATGTATTATACAAGCAGTTTGGTTTAGGTGCTGTTGTTGACGTTATTTAACCCAAGTCAACGCTTATCGAGCAAACCAGTAATCAAAGACGTTCTGGCCTTGACTACTCTGCTGATGTTGAAATTCTAATGAAGGAGAAGGATTTAGGTTAGAAACCGGTTCTTTCTCTATTGGCAAGAAATCTTGAAATAAAACTGAATAATGGCATGCAATTTTTGTTTCAAGGATTTGGGAGTTTGGACGATTAGTGACCTTTTTAAGAAACTTTTCGTTGCCGACCTCTTTCCTGCAGAACTATTGAACTATTCAAACCACAAAAGCTCTCACCTGCTGACCAACATTAGCATAGAAGTTGCTCTTTTTGCGTAACAAAGCATGGAGCAACTTTTGTCGGAGGTTCCCCAGCTTATTTTACTCGTGTCACCCTTTAGAGTAAATATAAATATCTTGGTGCTCTTTATGCTTTAAGTGGAAAAAAAATTGTAAAAGCTTTTTATATGTAGTTAGCAATAAATAATTTAAAGCATAGAAAATTAAGCACTTTATTATTCAATGAACGAAGCACCGTTAACTATAAGAATCTTGAGAACTAGGTGTGTCTTTTAGCGTATTTTTCACACATTTTAAATATAATTGTATTAATTTTGTGTTGCATTGATTAAGAATTTCTGCTCCTATCCAGATGTTCCACCTATTATTAATAGCAGTTGAAACTCTCAAATTATGTCCCGCTGTCTTGAAGTAAAAACGGTGAAAAATACAACACAGAATGGTCTCTGTGGGAGCAAATCTGATCATAGATTTGCAAAATCGGGATACACTATAAAAACCATAATCACCAGGATATTCAGGAAGTGTACGTGCCCTTTATTATTATCAGTTTTAAATTTGTGAAATTTACAATGTTTGTTGCTGATGGAATTAACTGGTGAGTTCCTTTTTTAATACAGAAGAAACGTTCAAGTCTTGATCTGCCACCGATTACTTCTAAGTACAAAACCTATTGCAACACAAGCCATAAACGTAATCACATTCTGCTAGATACAGCATCCAAGTCTCGTCCACTCTCGTCTTAAAAAAGGACGGACATACTGAGAAAAATAGTCCTAGACACAACACGTCTGAATAAAATACGGGATGGCTACGGCCGGAACATAACCTAGAATTAAACAATAACTTATTCTTAACTTCAACAGCTGCAATCAACATGCTATACATCCTGCAGTGTGGAGGCGCAATGGCCCAGTGGTTAGGGTAGCGGACTCGCGGTCATAGGATCGCGGTTTCGATTCCCAGACCGGGCGTTGTGAGTGTTTATTAAGCGAAAACACCTAAAGCTCCACGAGGCTCCGGCAGGGGATGGTGGCGAACCCTGCTGTACTCTTTCACCACAACTTTCTCTCACTCTTACTTCCTGTTTCTGTTGTGCTTGTAATTCAAAGGGTCAGCCTTATCACTCTGTGTCACGCTGAATATCCCCGAGAACTATGTTAAAGGTACACGTGTCTGTGGAGTGCTCAGCCACTTGCACGTTAATTTCATGAGCAGGCTGTTCCGTTGATCGGATTAACTGGAACCCTCGACGTCGTAAGCGACGGAGTGCCAACAAAAACATCCTGTAGTAGAGATTTGAGATTGTAGTTGGATTACCGATTATAAAACACAGAATCAATCAAGTCAGTTTCATGGGAGAAATATTGCTGCACCGTTTTTATCATATAATTATATTTCAAATTTAAGAAACTAATTCATGACTAAAGACATCAACTTATTTTATTAGTTTTCTTATTTTATTCTTTATTTTATTTCAGTGCAATAGTTAGACGAGGAAAGGCAATGCCAAAAAGAGCCATTGTAGGGCTTCTATGACTGGAAGAGGAGGAAGTTCTCAAACCGCAGACACAGCTCGAATTCTATGAAAGAAAAAGAAGAAACCTGCATACACAAGGACGTTGACGTGCAGTTAGTTCGAAATTAAATTCTGTTTTTGTTTTTCAATTTCATTTATGTTTCATAAAAACATTTCAGTTTTGTAAATTTGAAAATTTCTAAATGTACAAAAAAAAAAAAAAAAAAAAAAAAATTTATCCAGTTCAAATATTATTTCAAATATTATTTGAAATATTATTCTGAAACCAGTAGGATTGTAAAAATAATAAATTGCCATTCTAATACATGTTGCCATCGGTAAAATACCTTGTTCCTTCTCTTCGCATTTTGAGGTCAGATCCCCACCGATATTAACTTTGCTTTTCACTTTTCGTGAGTGGTTGAAATAAAGTGCCAGTTCCGTATTAGGATCGATACGAGCTGGCAGAAACGATAGCACGCCAGGCGAAATGCTTAGCGGTATTTCATCTGCCGTTACGTTCTGAGTTCAAATTCCGCCGAGGTTGATTTCGCTTTTCATCTTTTCGGGGTCGATGTAATCGACTTAATTAAGTACCAGTTACTTAATTAAGTACCAGTTACGCACTGGGGTCGATGTAATCGACTTAATCCCTTTGTTTAGCCCCTTGTGGGCAATAAAGAAATAATTAACTATACCTCTGCACACAAATTTAATGGCCAAATCAGAAATTATTATTTCTTTTTATCACAGGTTTTGTTGGAGCTACTGGAGTCTTGCATGCGTAGCGGGCTTGCTACCTGCAGCCTATAGTAGCATGCTACCCGTTCTTTTCAGCTATCTAATACTTTCTTGATTATTCTGGCCGTGCCAAGGAGGCAATTATTACTATTATTATGTTGTTTTTTTTTTGCTTCTTTCTTCAAATTTTCTTCCATTTCTCGCCGAGTGTTTTCCGTACACCTAGGGCAGAGAAACTCACCGCATGCATTCCCAGCTTACACACGCAAATTCACAGGTAAAATATGTATTAAAAAAAAAAAATTTTTTTAAAAATTCATGAATGGATGTTGTTTTCTTTGATTCTTTGGTTGTCCCTGGGTAGTACTATCTGCTATTGGGACATTTTGCGAACAATTTTCTTGTTAGTTCTTACTGTTTTGTTTACACTTGTACGTGTAACCCCGCACTTTGTATTGTCCTAAATGTGTTTTTTGCGGCCCTTGTGCCTTGTCGCCAATAAAGAAATTATTATTATTATTATTATTATTATTATTATTATTATTATTATTATTATTATTATTATTATTATTATTTCTTACTTCGGTAAGCTGTGTCACGTATTGCTCTGGTGATTAAAAAAAAAAATATATCGGATTATATGCTAATCCGAACGAATAATTTCTAATGGTGTCTCCTATTTCTCGCATGTTCCTTCGTTTTAGAAAAAAAAAATATGACTTTAATTTCTCCAAACAAAATCTATTTTCTGCCGTCAGGCAATTTAACCATTCTGACGAAGACAACAATACACCAAGATAAGAAAGAGGAACTAAAAGAGAGAGAGAGAGAGAGAGAGAGAGAGAGAGAGAGAGAGACAGACAGAGAGAGAGAGAGAGAGAGAGAGAGAGAGAGAGAGAGAGAGAGAGAGAGAGAGAGAGAAGGAGAAGCAAAAGTTATTAAGAGAAAATAAAAGAAGGATTTATATTTAAAAAACACACAAGTATAAATGCAGTTTTCACTAACAAATATACAGTGCATTAAAATTCCTACCAGAGGAAATAAAGACAGGAAAAAAAAAATGATTTTCCGGCATTAAGGAAATTTTGAGTAAGGTCAAATTTCATTGTGAGGATTTGTGACACGATAGTATGGCTAAGGATTCTGTACCTTGTGCGAAGGACTTATTGAAGAGCGGGCTAGAAAAATATTAACCGTACTCTGCCTCACGAAGGGAAGGGAACATTCTTTGTACCCTAGAATCATCAAATAAAGGAAGCTGTAGCTGGTGTCTGGACGATTAGCTTCTCAATCGACAACGCTTATGGAATAGTTTGTCCGGTTTTCTGGCCTCGGGATGAAGCGCAGCGTCAGGTAGACATAGTACATGAAACAGTCATTCAGTACATGGACAAGCATAACACAAAGGTGCTAATCAATCAGTCATTGATCACTAGTTCGTTCTTAACTCTGTAGCGCAATAGTATTAAGTGTATAGGTAACGAGGGACACATTCGAGAAGAATCAATATGACCTTGAATGTTCTGATTTCTTAAGACCACGGGGATTTTCTAGAGTTGTGTTTTGTTGTGGGTACCGAGGGAATAGTGGTGAGACTGATGGAAAGTCTAGCTCTTATATTTGTGGTAGTAGAGGCAGTCGAGGGCTGTCTGCTCGAAATAGTTGAAAACAGAAAAAGAAGGTTCAGGAAACTGGCGGAAATGCATGATCACAGGAAATCGTGCAGGTTCGTGGTTATCAGAAGCAATAATAAAGGACTTCTAGAGTTGTTATTTGAGCTGGATGACAACATGTGAATGGATCATGAATTTAGGAATGGAAACTACCGCGAAGAAAAAATTTTAGTCAAGACTATAGAGAAATCTATGAACGAGTAGAATACTTTTAACCAAAGAATGTGTCATATTTCAAGGTAGCCGTTGTTGGCACTCCGTCACTTACGACATCGAGGGTTCCAGTTGATCCGATCAACGGAACAGCCTGAAATTAACGTGCGCATGTGGCTGAGCACTCCACAGACACGTGTACCCTTAATCTAGTTCTCGGGGAGATTCAGCGTGACACAGTGTGACAAGGCTGACCCTTTGAATTACAGGCACAACAGAAACAGGAAGTAAGAGTGAGAGAAAGTTGTGGTGGAAGAATACAGCAGGGTTCGCCACCATCCCCTGCCGGAGCCTCGTGGAGCTTTAGGTGTTTTCGCTCAATAAACACTCACAACACCCGGTCTGGGAATCGAAACCGCGATCCTATGACCGCGAGTCCGCTGCCCTAACCACTGGGCCATTGCGCCTCCACTCAAGGAAGCCACCCTTAATGATTTTAGTGACCTTCACCCTTGGAAGAATATAAGTGATGAATGTGAGGGGTTGTAGATTGTTATGATTCGATCTAAGTAGTAGGTTCTCACCCGAGTGTGGGTAAGTAACTCTAAATACTCTTTCATATTTTACCATAATGTTATATCTGATTTAAGTGCTGCGGGTATTGTATGATTTTATGTTTATTCTGCGCTTTTATCAAAGTTTTGATGTATTTATCGCATGACATTCGTACCACTCTCCCCCCGTTTTTTTGCTCATCCCTAACCTATTTTGTAATTTTTCCGGTATTTATGTTAATCTGTCTGAGCCTTGATTGCTAATAAGCAAAAAGATTCCGTAAGCCTAAATACTTGTATCCATTGTAAAATAAGTTGTAAAATGCATACTTCAGAGAAAGCATTTCTAAAATAGCCTTTCTTCCTTCTCTTTATGATCAAAGTCGCAATTCCATTTCTAAATCACTGCAACCCGACTTTACTATTTTAACAAAGAAATCGACGTCTTTATCTAACTTTGCGAATATTATTAAGTCATCTGTGAAGAATATAGAATTTAAAAAGGGTGCCTTTCTCCCTAGATTGTTGCCCAGTCATCGAACTATGCAGTAACTAATGAAGGAGTGAAACACATAATTTTACGCTACCATTTCCCAGTGATTTTTTGTTCACCATCAAGTTCGTTCCAGTGTATGATACTAGCACTGAAAATATTGATGAGATTTTTAGCTCTGATTCTACAATTCAAGAATGGGGCATCATGATGTAGGCTTTTCTGAAATCAAACCATGCCAAGCTGAAGTACACAAACAGGCGATAATTTTGTACTACAGCTCCTTTCACTGGTTTTTTCATAATCAAAGTTTCTCTCATCCATCCATTGTGATACATTTCCTTTTATTATACATTTAGAGGATTTCTGGTTTGGCCGTGAAAAGATTTCACATGTTTTACAAAAACTCCTTTCCAATATTCTATCTTTACTTGCTGTAGGATATTGTTCCTACTTTTAGTGATTGGTTTTTGCTTCTCTACATTACCTATTTCATTTCAACCGCTTTGCTCCATTCTATGTTTTCCTTATGCATAATCGGCCGCCCTCGAATTCCTACTAAGAATTCTTTTTCATCTCCAGCATTTGATGCTAACGTTTCTATTACTCTAAAACCGTGCCCGAATTGATTTTAAAAGTATATACTCAAACTGAGTTGCTTTCTGAACATAAGGTTTTATCTCGGCTGACTTTGCACGAATTCTTTCCTTGATCTGCCCCACCACAAAAATAATTCTTGTTGTTGTTGTTGTTGTTTGTTGTTATAATATTTGTGCTTTTGGTTGAACGGTGATCTTAGAACTGGCTCTGTAGAAGAAATAAATGTATTACACTTGCATTTAATGAAAAGAAAAAAAAATCTTTTGGATAATTTTCCCGATAGAAGTCATCTCCTCTTCCCGGGTATTGCCTCTTGTTACATTGCTTTTGGTTATCTGTATTGCCCAATTTCGTCTTAACTGTTTTGATCAATTCTGCATTTTCCCAATGTGTAATCGGGCGCCCCCAAATCCCTGCCCCAAATCCTATTGCTTCTCTCGAATTTGTCATTCGGGGTGGAAACGAAGCGTTTCACTTTGCATATCTTCGGGTGGAAACCGGTTTGTCTTCGCACATTTTACGTTTAATATTTTATAAACATTTCGCTTACTCATATTTCAGCATGGCTTTATCTTATAGGAAGGGCGGAAGAGATATTCACTTGACAGGTGGTGATTCAATTATAAACAGATACGCTCTTTAGACAGAAACAAATATCAATATATTAACAGATAAAAAAAAAATCGAACAGGAAAGAAACATAAAAACGGAAAACAGATAAAGTATTACAAATGGAAAATACTGAACTAGTTGAAAACAGTAATACTTTGAGTTTTCTATTGTGAAGTGTTGCAAAAAATGCTTAGTTATAAACTGATTAAAAAAAATATGAGAGAAAGTGTGTTTCGAGCTACAGTGATTTCTTGCCTGAGCAAGAAGAAGGCGAACATATTTCCGTACTGTGAAAAATGAAGGAAGCTTTCATACAACCTCAAAAGAACAGTTGCAATGATGCCCTAGCCGTTGTATGGAAAGTTATTTTTATCAATTGTAGTAAAATAAACAGTAGTATCTGTTTATCTTTAAACACCCAGGGCGAGGCGAAGTGGAGTGAAGTAAGGCACTAGACCGGTTTAGTACACCACACACATGCTCATACGCTCAAACCTTTAACCATGGGCCAGCACAATACAAGGGGGAAATTAGAGACATTGGAAGTGACAATGACAACTGCTTTGTTTCCATTTTGTAGCACAATATGCAGATATCATGAGAAATCATAAGAAATAGCTAGTGGTTGGGAGAGATCAGCACGAGTAAAGTCATTCTTGAGCTGTGTTTTGTCATGGGTGAAGAATCAAAAGCAATACGAATGGTGGTGCAGGGCATAAAGTCAAGCTGTTGCACTTTTGGAAGTAAAACTCACTCGACAGCTTTTTATCCTGAAGCACTAGAAAGGAAGAAAAAGAGAAAGAGGGTAAAGAGTAAAAAAGATAGACTATATATATGTATATATCATGGACTATCCCATCGTTAGACGACACATGAGTGTTCGCCAATTTCTGCTGAACAGACGTGTTTTTTTCTGCTTGTAAGTGTTGCTATTTCCTTTTTCGAATTTTGTGCATCTGTGACTCTGAACCTGCCTAGCAGGGATAGTATCGTACCCAGTAATTCCTCCCCCTTTTTAAGAGGCAAATTGTACCTTTTTCTAGTGTAAATTGTTTACACTGTTAATTTCTGTATCATAGCTTCTACCAACGGCGAAGATAACGCCCCCAACGTCGAAGCACACGACAACCTGCTTAATGAATTGTACCCTGAAATGTTCCCTGCCCTTCCCTGCTGCGAACAGGAGGAGGAGAACAACGCAGTTACCCAGGACAAGATGACGAATTCTACCAAGGACACCCTAATCCACTTTTGCGCCTATAGCAACTGTGAGCCATGAGGCTATAAGCATTAACCCAACAGACCTTGAAAAATACAAAAGTTTTTAAAACGTGAAGGTACCGACGTGCATCTAATACCACCCGGCGAAATCATGCATATGACAAAAAGAAAAACTATTATGTACAAGACACTTAAAAAAAAAAAAAAATTGGAAAATTGAACACGCATCGAAAGAAAGCATAGAGAAATGTTTACAATGGGGCAGTACAACTTATGTGGTGAGAGGGGAAAAAAATACGGCACTGTGGAGATTAGATTTGCGTCCGAAGAAGAAGTAAAAAAAGACACTACTACCCACATACTTGGGCATACAGAACTACTACCCACATACTTGGGCAAAAAAACCTCATAGATAAAAATAGGGGCAGTCTCACCGGAGATTGATGTAGTGTGGCTGGTGGCGGCTGTCCTGTTGGACTTGGAAAACTAAATATCAATATTGCAAGTCATTAAGCTACATCAACAAAACTGGTGACGCCAAGGCTTGGAAATTCTAATCCGAGCAATGCAAAATGACCTTGAAGATATACCAGATTTAATCAAATTGTCAGATGAAACAACGCTACGCGTCATGGTGGAGGGATGTAGACCCGGATGCTATAAATATGGGCAGAAGAGCCACATCAGGGCCTCCTGCCCACAGGAATCATCAGCAATGAGTCCCCTATCCACCTAACGATCACACACAGCCTGAAACCTCAACCGTGAATGGCCAAACCAAGGCCGTGCCTAACAAACTTGATTCCACAAAACACCCAACAGGCTCAACCCCTGGAAGCAAAGACCAACGACCCAACCAAGGGAGTGACGAGAACGACAAACCAAAATCCCTCCAGTGATATCACAACCAAGGATACACAAACTATCACAGAAAACATCACAGACGCGACCGACCTCGAATGGAGGGAAGTCGCAAAGAAAAAACGCAAAAGAAGAAACACTTCCACAACACCCCTCCACACCACAGACACACATACTCCTGCACCCCCCCCCCACGCTTACACAAGAATCACAATCGTCAGCACCACTACCTTAAGACACTCATCAACCTCACAGCCAGCAATAATAACAACACATCACTAGTTGAACACATGCGGAAGAATCACCTCATCACCCCCATTCAAAGCTCCCACCTCACACCCCCAAATACCCAACCACATCCAATTCATTTACATAGACAATCATTCATACATTGAATTAACACACACACACACACACACACACACACACACACACACAGAGGAAGAATGCAGTGAACTGACAAGACTTTAAATAGCAACAACAAGCCCTAGTAGCTGCTCAGGCAGTCACACCACCAATTGCAGCTGAATCACTTCACCTACCAGGACAAGAAAATGGTAATTAGTTGATTTTTCCTTCCTTGATCACAACCAATAATGTTGCTCCACCGTCTCACGAGAAAGAGAAAGCTATGAACAGCGAGCAGGTTCTTAAAAAGAAGACAGCCCTACTCCAAATGAAGGCAAGTGAAGCAGGTAAGAGAGGGCTTCTTCTCCAGGATGCATTTCTCATGGCTGCGTGAAATACTAATGCTTTTTGTGGAACTAATCGAAAGCTTCAAGCATAACGATGCGGACGGACTGCTTATTGGAAAAACAGGAATAAGGCCAGAGGAATTAGAATAACATTCGAAAGATAGAGTATCGGTGAATATCACAACAGTTAACTACGATATTTAAAACTAGCCTATCCAGAATACCTGAGATGCTTCAATCTATGTCCAGCCCTGGACATACTCACGGGTATCTTTACGCTTTTCAGTTATCGCAGCTGCACAAAGTGAAAGCAAGCAAAACGTATGAGGTGGAGACCATTTTCAACCTACTTGAATTATAAGTTCACTGTTCTTCGCAAAACAAACGAAGTACAGCTGAAATTACTAAATTAATTGAAGGAAGATGAAGGTCATAGCAATTTGATGATGGAGAAGGCGGCGGGCACCGATTTTGTTGAACATCGAAATGATAGGCGGCTACTGAATACCACAGGAACGATGAATGAACTATTACTTTGTAGTTTCATACAAAAGTTCGGTGATCTCATGCTCAGTCCAACACCAAAAATGCTCACAATCACCTTATGATGTAACAGTCTCGTCGAGAGGTAGGGATTAAATCGTGGGGTGTTCTGGCTAAACTAGCTTGTGGGTTCTCATTCGTATGTGGATAGGCTTACCTTAAATTAGACCATATTCTGTTTTGGTTAGCTGCTTCATATATTTATATATTTATCAGTTTTTTAGCAAATTTTCCATACGCTCGTTGTATAACGTCCTCGCCCCAGCCACTTTTTTATACTACTTTATGTTGTCAATCTTCACATATTTTATAAGCCTCTTGTTTTAGCGTTTGTTGTATGTATGTGTATGAAGAGAGAGATAGCTAGCTAGCTAGAGTGATGTATGTATGTATGTATGTATGTATGTATGAAGAGATAGCTAGCTAGCTAGAGTGATGTATGTATGTATGTATGTATGTATGTATGTATGTATGTATGTATGTATGTATGTATTTATGTATGTATGTATATGAGTATATATCTGTACGGCTTGCATTTAAAATCATTAAAATGACGGACATTGTTCCAGTCAAATACTGTGATTGGTGGTATCGACTAATCCCCTCCCCTGAAAATTGCTGGCTTATGACAAAATTCGAAGCATTTATTATTATTATTATTATTATTATTATCGCCCATGACCTTTAAACGCTTATGTAGGCGAGCGAAGTTGATGCAGCTGATATTCAATTTGAATTTATGTAGGATATCTACGAAAAAAAAAAAACAAACAAAAAAAAAACAATGAACATCATGTGAGTTCTTCAGAGTCGCAGTTTTGGAGGAGTAAACCGAGCAAAGTGCAAGACTCGGCGACACACTAGGAGCGACGAATAGAACAAAGGGTGACACATCGGGAGGACATGAGAGGAAGTCTTACGCAGCTTGTTAAACACCGGTTATGTGAAGTATTCTAGAAGTTAAAAAAAGAACAACAGCAAAAAAAAAACAAACAACATGTCGGGTGTGCGGAAACAGCATGTCTACTGAATATGGGGATACTTTTCAGTTAGTCGGATGGCCTTTAGTTATCTAGGATTGGCTGCATCAATCGAATCTCTTTAGCATCACGTAGGTCGTCCATGAAGGTTGTTTTCTCGTTATGTTTGTATGATTTGAACTATTTTTTTGCATGATTTAGATCAGTGATTTTCAACCGTGGTCCATATAAGATTTTTCGGCGTCCACGCAAACAAATAGTAAATTGGAGATCCACAGAAGTATTTTAAGGGTCCATGGAAAAATTTTGCTTTAAATGTATTTATTTCAAGAAACAACAATATTTCTTTCTCTAACGTTTTATATAGTTCAACGCACACAAGTTTATGTATGAAAAGCAAAACAGGAATTTTGAAATAAGCATCTACGAAATTAGTTTTAAACATCAAATATCATTGGGGGTCCACCAGAGTAAAATAAGGGGCTCATTGGTAAAAAAAAAAAACGGTCGTGAACTATTGATTTAGATGATTGAAAGACATCGCGTTTAAAATGCTATATAGAAAGGAGGTAATGGTCGAATATGCACTTGGCTTCTTTGGAGTAGAAGGAATTAACCTCCTATTTGTTCGCCTTTTCTTTCTGCCAAACAATTGCATTTTTTGAAAGGCTGTTGATTATTTTTGTTTTGTTTTCTTTTTCTTTCAACTAGATAAATCAACAGATTGCTGTATGGTTAGAAGTTCTCTTCGTAACCACATGGTTCGCGGTTATGTCCCACTGCACTGCATTTTTGGCAAGTGTTTTCTGCTGTAGCCTCGAGTTAACTAATAAAATTTGGTCGACGGAAACTCTGTGGAAAACTGTCGTATATGTCTTGTTTCACGCCGCAGGATATTTTTAGTTCCCTTATATGACTTCATTAATGAAAAGTCAATTTCAAACGTGTCTCAAGAATCAACAATATTTCTCTCTCGAAAAAGGCCGCGAGCTGGCAGAATCGTTTGCACGCCGGATACAATGCTTCTTGCCACACAGCTACGCCTATCTATCTATCTATCTATCTATCTATCTATCTATCTATCTATCTATCTATCTATCTATCTATCTATCTATGTATGTATGTATGTATGTATGTATGTGTGTGTGTGTGTATGTGTGTGTGTGTGTGTATGCATGTATATATTTTGTATATCAAACCCAAGCAGTTTTATTTGTTCATTTACATCATTATCCATACATACATGCACACACTCACACACATACACACACACACACACACACACATGTACGTATATATGTGTGTATATATATATATATATATATATATATATATATATATATATATATATATATATATATATATATATATACACATACATACACACCCACAGAGTGTCGCTTGGTTTTCATAGTGATGCTTCCAAACAGGTTAAGTGCTTTACTTGCATGGATTTGCAACCTGTTTGTGCCGACCTCGCAGGCTGATTAACAGAGAAAAGAATACCTGTATGATTGAGAAACGGGATGTTTCACGTTTATATTTTCTTTCAATTAAAATTCTCTCCCCAGTGAAAATGTAGGTGTACAAACACTTGTACATATTTACATATATCAAATATAGGCTAACTACATTAAATTTGTTACACACACTCATACCACCCACACAGATTATATATATATATATATATATACATATATACATACATGGAGGTGTAATGACGACACCGGTTTGACTTTGAATCTCTTTAACAATTCAAAATAATGAATTTAAATACTCTTAATTCTACCTCAGTTCATTTAATGGTATTTATTTACCACTACTTTTCATAAAAAAAAGCCTTTATTTTTTTGATATTCAATGTGCATTTTCGCTTTTTTCCTTCTTTCTTTATATCTTTCCCACGTGTAGTTTCTATTTTCTTTTTGAAACATATTTCTATTATATATATATATATATATATATATATATATATATATATATATATATATATATATATATGGGTACAGGACATCAAAACAACGTAGACACAATGAAAAACTGGAACATAAAAAAAAATATAGAAAACGAACTGTTTTCGAACAACGAAAGTAACAAACAGAGAAACGAAACATGCAACATAGAGAACATTGCCTTCATCAGTTGTCCCCTGTTTTATCTACTCCGTTGATGAAGGGAATGTTCTTTATGTTGCATGTCTCGTTTCTCATTGTGTCTACGTTTTTTTGATGTCCTGTACCCATATATGCATGTATATATACATATATATGTAGGTAGGTATGTACATATATGTATGTATATATGCATATATTTATATATTGTGTGTGTATATATATATATATATATATATATATATATATAAATTCGTACTTATTTGTATAGATGCATGTATATATATACTTGTATACATTTGTGCATATCTGTGAGTATAGATATGTGTATATGTATGTATATATATATATATATATATATATATATATATATATATATATATCCATCTATCTGTCTATCTATCTCTCTACTGATCGATCGATCTGTCGATTTCTGTATACATACAGAGAGAGAGGAGGAGGTGAGGAGAAAGTGGATTTTCTGATAACAAGGGATCATTTAATCCACCTGCACGCTGTTGTTGTTGATGTTGTTATTTAGCCTCAGACCAGCCTCATCGACTCTATCTACAATCAAAGGAGTTCCAATTGTGACTATCCCATCCCATGATTTTAAAACTATCACGCATATCCAATGTGTCCTACATTATATACCATGTTGTTTTGTTATTTGAGTGAACTTTAGTTGCTATCTCTAGCCTGTCGGAAGAAGAAGTAGAAGCTGCTATTTTGTTAGTGCGTCACTTGCAGATTATGAGAAGTGAGGGCTTGTAGTCGTTTCAATAGTCATCATGTGATATTTCTTAATCAGCAACATAGAATTGGAATTTGGAATTTCATTTTTTGTTTAAGGTTTGTGTTTTTCTTTTTTACTCACAAACAGTGGATAAGGGAAACCTTATTAGAACCCGTTTTTCGCGACAATCATTCGTTTCTTCTATTTGCACAAAACACACAGTTTCAGTTAATTAAGTTTCCCCATCGTCCTCGTCATCATGACCACCACCACCACCACCACCACCATCATCATCATCATCATCACGGTCGTCATAGTCATAATCATGATCGTCATTGTTGTTGCCGTCATCTTCGTCGTTGTCATCGCCGTCGTGAACAACATTAGGTATGAACAGCATTTGTCGTGAAGGCCTTGTTAATGTCATTAAAAAGCCAACACATCACCAACAAAAATAATATGAGGTTAAAAATAATAATAATATCATTTGACTAAAATAACCAATTAATCAGCTCTGAGTATGTTGTTCTGTTCTGGTCTTCTGTTTTTTTTATGCCTTGGTCAAAAGAAGTGGACAGTTTCTATGGTCTCAAACGCCCTCTCTGTCTGGTGAAATCAATGAGTTTAATATTCAGCTTAAACATTACTGTGGCATTGACGGCTGAAGAACAAACTTGGGCCGGGAAGGAATACGTTGAAAGCCAGTAAAAGTAACGAGAAGAGGAAAGACATATCAAAAAATCTTAGATGAGTCTTTTTTGAGGTGGAGAACACTCTCCATCGGGTAGGAGGGGGGGGGGGGCATGGTGATATTTTGGTGTAACGTGTGACTTCAGAACGGTCGTAGGGATTTTTCATTGATATGAAAACTGATATAAAAAAATCAAAGCAAATAGCATCATCATCATCATCATCATCATCATCATCATCATCATCATCATCATCATCATCATCATCATCATCATCATCATCATCAACAGCAGCAACAACGATAAAATCCTTTCTACTATAGGCACAAGGTCTGAGATTTGGGAGAGGGGATAAGTCGATTACATCTACAGCAGTGTTTCATTGGTACTTAATTTATCGATCCCGAAAGGATGACAGGCAAAGTCGATCTCGGCGGAATTTGAACTCAGAACGTAAAAACTGTCCAGCGTGCTCGGTAGAAACCCACAGGTCCGAGAGACTTGGACACTGCACGATTGCATGCAGAACAGTTTCGTTGTTCTGTTTGCACTCATACCGCTATTATTTATATGTAGTGGTTCACTTCATTCTCACCACGGGGCGTCGTACTCTCGCACAACATCTCTTTTGAGATTTTTCTGTTCGAAAAATAGCTTATAAAAAATGGATTTGATTCTTCTTGCGAATATCGATTCGGCGAGAAACTGCCCTGAATTTGTACTTGGATTGGGGTGGGGTGACTCTGTATATTCTTAAGAAATTTGTCAGTGCTTCGTCGTTACTTAATTCATTCCTGGCTTTTTTTAACGCTCTTTTAAAGGTGTCCCAGATCTTTCTACCAGCCCGTTTGACCTTGGGTGGTACGGTGGAGTGAAAATATACTTTAATGCATGCCTTTTGCAGAAGTTCTTGAACTCATACTCAAAGAACTGCGTTCGGTTGTCTGAAACTAGAATGTCAAGGACACCGTATCGCGCAAACAATTCGTATAAGAACTTTATAGTTGTCTTAGAGGTTGGTCTATAGCACCTGCAAACCTCCGGCCACTTAGTACAGCGATCTACTACGATTAGGTAGTAAGCGCTGTTTACTGGTTCGGCATAGTCAATGTTTAACCTAGACTATGGGTTCTCCGTCTCTGGCCACGATTGATATTTTACTGGCGGGGCTTTGGCCGCGAGCGTGCAACCTCGGTACGTTCTTACCAAGTTTTCGATATCATCAGAGACTTTTAACCCTTGTCATTCCTGGTTTTTCACGTTCGTTTCAGATTAACTTAAAACGCTTCTCCTTCCAGCTTAAAGCTTAAATTCCAAAAATTGACACCTTTATTCGTTTATAGTCATATCAAAATTAGCTATTTAAAAAACCCGGACTGTTACAATACTGAACCTTTTGTTGAAAGCACATGTATTTCCTATCTCTCTCTCTCTCTCTCTCTCTCTCTCTCTCTCTCTCTCTCTCTCTCTCTCTCTCTCTCTCTCTCTCTCTCACGCTGCGCTTCAACTTTATATACAAAAAACGTGTCTGTCCCAACGAGCTTCTTTTTTAAAAAATTCGCTAGTATTCTGTACTCCCAAACCAGTATTTTCCAAGCTTCTCTCTCTCTCTCTCTCTCTCTCTCTCTCTCTCTCTCTCCTTCTCTCCCTCTTTCTCTCTCTCTCTCTCCCTCTCTCTCTCTCTCTCTCTCTCACGCTGCGCTTCAACTCTATATACTTTTGAAGATTACTTTTGGACATTGTAAAATTCGTCACACTTTCACAGACAAATTCGAACAGTAAGCCAGTTTTTCTTTAGATTCAGATTAACGCTTCTCCGTCCTTCTTTGGTTAAATCTTAAATTTACAGGTGGGCAGTGAGGAACGCTGCAGTAGACACCTTCCCTTGGCTGTGGTACAATCGCCTAACCACATCCTCTAACGTCTTCCCTGATGTCTAATACCTACCTACCTCTCTTCCGTGCTTACAACCACTCCTAAGCAGTCCTTCTACTCTCCTTGTCAATATGAATGTATTATACTGAACTTGTGTTAAATAGCTTCCTCCTCTCCCGAGTTGATCTTCCTTTTCTTTTCCCTTTATCTAGCTTTTCTGTTTGTCTGTCTGTCTCTGTCTGTATGTCTGTCTGTCTGTCTGTCTGTCTGTCTGCCCGCCTGTCTCTCTCTCTCTCTCTCTCTCTCTCTCTCTCTCTCTCTCTCTCTATATATATATATATATATATATATATATATAATTATGTGTATTTCTTCTATCTTAATGAATAAAAATTCTTCTGATAGAATAAATGGGTTAATAGAAACCAATGTAGCAAAGAACACAAAATAACTGTGGTTTAGTTCCTGTTTTTAAGGCAGGAACTCCTTGAAATTTTGGGTATTTGAGTATATTTAAGAATTTAAGGATTGGAAAAAACGCATTTGAAACATATGTAGGAATAAAGTATGCAATTATAACATGCGTTTCCTCCAATCCTTAAATTCTTATATATATATATATATATATATATATATATATATATATATATATATATATATATATATATATATATATATTAACCACAGGAGGATGCATCCTCCAGTTGGTTGTTCAGTGCGCATTGCACTCAATATATATTGCAAGCAGGTTCAGAAATCCCTACAATCCAGCATATCGCGTGATTTCGATCCTATTTGTTCATCCTCAGTACTGACACTCGATATTTTTAATTTGACTATAATATTATACTTTGGAATTAATTAATTAAAAGGAAAAGTGCATTTTCTTTTGAATTTCCCTTATCTCCTGACGCGCGGGATACTGTTGACATGATGTATGTATATATATATATAAATATATATATAGCAAACGCACGCACACACACGTACACAGCAACGCACATACACACAACATACACATACACACAAACACACACGCACGCACAGAAAACATACACATACACACACACACGTACACGTACCCAACACCTACAACCCCACACAAACACGAACACACACACACTCAAATAACCACCTGTTGACCTTCTACCTACACTGTCTATAGCGTCCACTAACCAGTCCTGCTACTAATTTCTTCCACTACGTCATACACACACACACACACACACACAAACACACTAACAGATAAACCACCAAACCATGCACACACACACACACACACACACACACACATACATACGCACACACACGTTCTGTTATCACACACACACTCGCAGACTCCCGCACACGCACATATATTCATCTCCCTTTTTCACTCTCCTGTCTTAGAAAGAACTTTTCCCCCACCACCTCCTCTTCCGGTCTTTTCATAATGTAACCTCGTGGGCATCGGTACCATTTTCCTCTTTCTCCGTTCTTCCATTCTCCGAACTTTCCATCTTTCCGACGAAGGGCTACGCCCGAAACGTCATACACTCTCTTTCCTTTCCTGAGCGTCCAATAATACTATCCATATCACGTCCTCACTTTGTTGTTTTTTTGTTTTTTTGTTATTGTTTTTTGGAACTATATATATATATATATATATATGTATATACACACTGAAAAACAAATTACCATATATGCACTAAATTTATCCGGTTATTGGGACAGACACGTTTTTTTTTTGTATATAAAGTTGAAGTGCCGCCTGAGAGAGAGAAAAAAGAAGCTTGAGAAATAAATGCTGGCTGAAGAGTACAGAATATCAAAGACTGCTGCTGTAGCGACTGAATATGAAAACAAAAGAAAAATCATATGCACAATGTTAAAAAAAAGAAGCTCGTTGGGATAGACACGTTTTTCGTATATAGAGTTGAAGCGCAGCGTGAGAGAGAGAGAGAGAGAGAGAGAGAGTGAGAGAGAGAGAGAGAGAGAGAGAGAGAGAGAGAGAGAGAGAGAGAGAGAGAAGGAGAGAAGGAGAGAGAGAGAGAGAGAGAGAGAGAGAGAGAGAGAGAGAGAGAGAGAGAGAGAGAGAGAAAGAGAGATAGAGAGGGAGAAGCTTGGAAAATACTGGTTTGGGAGTACAGAATACTGTAGCGAATTTAAAAAAAGAAACTCAATGACTATGAAACAGATCAAGGTTTCGTAGAACCCAACAACATCACTAACTATTTGAGTTAATCAGCGCTTACCTTCCCATAGTGTAGGCGCATTGCTCAGTGGTTAGAGCGTCGAGCGTGAGGTTGTGAGTTCGATTCCCAGACCGGGCTGTGTGTTGTGTTCTTGAGCAAGATACTTTATTTCACGTTGCTCCAGTTCACTCGGCTGGAGAAATGAGTAGCGCCGTTACTGGTGCCAAGCTGTATCGGCCTTTGCCTTTCCCTTGGATAACATCGGTGGCGTGGAGAGGGGAGGCTGGTATGCAAGGGCGACTGCTTGTCTTTCTTGAAAACAACCCTAGGTTGTATGTGCGTTCGCTGGTGAGGCGACTTTCCGCCCGGACTTGTATCCCGGAAGGGAACTTCTTAGATGCACCCATAGTCATTCGTGACCGACGGAGTCGTAAAGAACCCTCCCATATTAGTGAAATTAATGTGGTTAAAGTTCAGTTTCGACACCTGCAGGTTCATATCTGAAGGAATGTTATGGACTGGAGTAATTTCAACAGAGTTACTATTCTGCGAAGGAATAATGAAGAAATTGCTTTCAATGAGAAATACGGGGATGAGACTCATTAAGGATGGTGGTGAGAGAAAGAGATACGGGTACATCAAGTGAGCCAACGGCGAATGGGTGTGCAGGTTGCTGGTTCAGAAAATCAGAGACTGTTATAATGACCGTAAAAGTGTTTGGCAGTGAAGTTTTAGTTTACTGCGCATAGAGCTCAGCTTTAATGCCACAACTTCAGGCAAGAAGCAAGCGGTCTTTAAATGTAATCTCGCTGCGAAATTTCAAAGTTACATGAAAATTGCGATAGAATGGATGGGACTACTGAGTACAAAGTTTCATGTTTTCTTGCGTAGTAAGTGAATTATAGTTTCATTTACTCAGTCTCTCCTCTTTAGGTATAGTGCATACGCATGGTGGAGTGGGATTTTCATGTGTGTTTGTGTGTTTGTGTGTGTATGAGTGTGTGTGTATGTGTGTATATATATATGTGTGTGTGTGTGTGTGTGTGTGTGTGTGTGTGTGTGTGTGTTTGTACGTAAAAGTGGTAGTTTCCAGCTTTTTTTATGATTAGTAATAAATACACCTATGAAAATGTGTGTTTATGTATGTATGTATGTATCTATGCATGCATGTATGTACGTGTGTATGTATATGTGTGTGGGCATGCACGCGCGCGTGTGAATGTATGCGTGTACTTTTCTTGTGTGTATGTATGTATGCATGTATGTATGTATGCATGTATGTATGTATGTATCTATGCATGCATGTATGTACGTGTGTATGTATATGTGTGTGGGCATGCACGCGCGCCTGTGAATGTATGCGTGTACTTTTCTTGTGTGTATGTATGTATGCATGTATGTATGCATGTATGTATGCATGTATGCATGTATGTATGCATGTATGTATGCATGTATGTATGTATCATATAAAGGTAAAGACACACCCCATTAGTTACTACGAAAACGATCTTTCCTATCAACACGTATTGGGGTTGAATTCTAATAACAATTTACTGATAAAACGAGATGGCAGTTTCTGTGAAGCATCAAGCAGACAAATTGAAAACAATCTGGCATGGCTCAGATCAGTTAAACTTGTTTTTCTTACGCTCATACGAATATATATATACACACGCACACTTGTATACCAACGCCTAAATCCTACCAATTCAACTCGCGTTAGTTTTCATTTCCACACCAAAGTTTTTGGATTTGCCCTGTTAAGCCCCGCGTTGCCTCTCTTTGGTATTTCATTTCGTTTTTCTTCGTTTGGTGTCCATTGGCCCTCAATGTGGTTTGTTATTTCTTTTCGCTCTCCGTCAGGGTCTTTCTTTGTCTCATGATCTTGTTGCAGAGACAAGTTGTCATGTTTACTATTACTATCAACTAACATTTAACGAACAAAGCCCAGTATGATTATAGAAAGCATTGAAATCTCGGTCAGATAACAATTCTACCGTCTTATAAAAAGAAGGGCAGAATTGAAAACATAATCTCTGGTATAAAAAAAAAAATGGTGGTCGTGGCAGGAATGCGTTTCACTAGAAATAGTAGCAGGAATGCTTTTGACTACAAATCTGCTTGATTGATTCGTAGTAACATTTAGAAATCTATGTATCTCAATTTCTCTTGTTTTCGTTCTTTAGTTTGTCTATATTTTTTTGCATTCATTCGTAGTGCTAAGCGAACAAGAAATTAATCGCTTTTCAATCCTAATAAAACCCATCAATAATTGGTCCATATTTTGTAGCAAAGATAACAAATAGAAACAAAAAAGAAAAACAAATAGAAACAAAATAAAAAAGGAAAAAAATTGAAACAATACGTAGGAAATCAATTATTGTCTGGTTCTAAAATAATTTGAAATTATATGTGGCCCCCTAGAGAGAATAAACATGTCTATGAATCGAAAATATGAAATTTCGACCAAGCTGGAATGTAACGAGTTCATGTAACGAGTTCTATAATTTTAGAACGAAGCATTCATAGGGGAGAACAAACTCACAACTGTAATCCACTGTTTGTCTGGTATAAAATCTCGAGTATACAAAATCCATAGAGCGGTGGTATTTTTTCAGTCCTCGTTGTCTTCTCCTTAACATACAGCCATTACATAAAGCATGAATTTTCTGAGCAAGGATGAGCTGGTAGTTATAAAAATCTACCACTCACTCTTTCTTTCTCTCTCTCGTTCTTCCCACTGTGATCCAGAGGAAACTGAAGCTACACCAGTTTACTTAATACCAAACGAATATAACAGAATCATAGGAAGTCATTCGGCAAGTAATATAGACAAAAAAGCTCACAAATTAGAATAAATTAAGTTCATATCTACCTATAGAAGGGTTCTCCTAAAACGTTACTAAACTTGTATGCTTCTTCCCTGCAAACTAGTTTATTGCGCTTTGTGAACTTTCCATAATTAATTATATTTTTCCAAGGACGACAGTGCATAATATTCTACCAGATAAGAATTCACGACACATGGTTCATATCTCCGGTATCTTATTCAATCGGCTAATTGTATTCCAAAATACAAATCTTACAGCACCTGGTTTACAAGAGATTAATTTTTAACTAATTAATTATTGATCACTTACAAGGCTCGTTGCAGTTTCATTTCTATGATTAGATTTTATCCATTGTTCCTATATAATGATTGTAAGCAAGTTTATGTCCTGAACGCTTGAAGCTACAGTCACTCAACCTAGAGATGATGGATGAAAGCGGTGATGTAGCTTGGCCACAGTGCCAGTCCGATGACTAAAGCGAGTACCAGAATATCCATTTTTTCTCTCACTCTCTCTTCTATATATATATATATATATATATATATATATATATATATATATATATATATATGTGTGTATTTATAATATATATAATATTTTAAGTGCTGAATATCATTCTGTATAAGCACATGTTACCGAGATGCAACTGGATAAATTCAAATCTCTTTCAGGGATATATAATTGTGAACAAAAGTCATCGTTACTGTGATGGCTACATCGTGGTAGGTTGATTCTTGTTTATTTTTATATATCTTGACCATACGTGTACTGATGAACAAAGGAATACAGGTTACTTCACAGTTTTTTCTGTATTTGATTGAGAAACCAGTGGTCTACCGTTGAGTTAAATGTTTTTAAGAGATAAATTTTGAAAAGCTGCATTCCCTCGCTTTCGGTAAATATGTTGCTTATTTTTGGTAGTTTTTTTTACTTATTTAGTCACTCGATAGCGTGAGGCATTAATACACAGTTAATGCCCTTTATATATAATTATATATATATATATATATTGCGTTGGCATCAACATCTATTTTCTTCCCAGGGAAGAGGTGGGGAATTTTGGGGCTCCTGTGTGCTTGTGCTTAGCTTTTTAGTGTCAGGTGAGGCATGGAGAGGGTTGTTGTCTGCAGAAGAAGGCTGGGACAGAGTGGGTTTGGGTGGGAGTCGGGTAGGTGTGGGATGGGATTCAACATTTACAGAATGTGCTTTCTTTTGCCTCTTCTTTTTTCCGCTATTTCCCACTCGTTCTTTTCATTGCTCGCTTCCTCTTCCTCGGCGCCAGTACTGGCTTTTGCCGGCGGTGGAGGTGCGGTTTCCTTCCTACTCTTAGGCTTCTCTTGAGGCTTCACGGGTGGCGGAGGTAAATCCGCTCTAATGTGGCCTTTTAGGCCACATTTGTAGCATCGCGGGGATTCCTATTACTCTGTCATTCTCTCTCCCTCACTCCTCCTCCCTTGCTCACATGGCTCTCACGTGACCATCGGCCATCTTTCTTTCTTCTCCTAACTTGTGTTTCTTTCTTTCTCTCTGTTGTAGCTGGAACAAGGAAGACGTGTTCTTGTTTGTCTCCTGTCCAAGCTTGATTTACACGTTCGCCACCACAACCTCGTTTAGGCTGAGCAGCCTTTCTTGTTTGTTTTCACTGTGCCGTTTGTGTTACCAAACCCCACCCCTATACCTTTTTCTGTACCCATTCCTTAGTGCCATTCTAACATATCACCCCACCTCATACACCTCATGCGTATACATTACTTAAATTCTTATCTCTACCTGCTCCTCTCCTGCTCCTCTCCTGCTCCTCTCCTGCTCCTCTCCCATCTCCCCTCATATCTTGACCTCCAACTAACACTCTTTTTTTCACATTTTTTCACTTACACTCTTTTTTCTCATTTTCTCTTCTTGTCTTCATGTACTCTTCCTCTTTCTTTCCGTCTTCCTTTCTCACCTTTTCTTTTGACCTCTCTCCTCATTTTAACGTACACATCTCTTCTCTCTTCTCTATCCACTTAATACTACCACTACATTCTCAAATTTTCATTCACATCACAGGATCCTCTTGAATGAACAGCACATGGAATCTACGTCTCCACACTTTCCGTTTATAATAACAAGATATGAACTCCTATTGGAAGTTATATACCACGGACAAGAAGCATTTCTACCCCTTCTACACACCACTTACCTTGGATAATGGAACTACAACTACAACATCTTTATATATTTTAGTTTTTATTTCTACATTCATTCTCCTATTTCCCTATATACTCTTTATTTCCTTTCTTTTCCAGAATAACTACTTATATTGAACTCTAATATTTCCCTCTATTTAAGCGACTCACATCGTCTCTGATGAAGGGATATCCCTAATATCACGGAAACAGCTGTAAGACTAACTTTCTCTTCATAAATTTCATACAGCCTTGGCTTTGTTGTCTTATTTTATTTAACCTATGTATGTATATATATGTGTGTGTGTGTGTGAGTATATATATATATATATATATATATATATATATATATATATATATATATATATATATATATATATATATATTTATATTTATATATATATATATATTGTTATACTTGGGGATGGTCATTTTATTTTTGCTATTTAAACATACGCACTACTTATTTAATTTTCAGTTTATACGTCTGTCAAAATTATTTCGTTACACATGCTGTGACCTCATCAGTTACCTTCTGTCCCATGTGTCTCTATTTTGTCCTTCGGAATATATCTCTATCTGAGCATGCGTTTACGTGTGTGTGTGTGTGTGTGTATGTATGTAAGTGTATGTGTCTTGTGTGTGTGTGTGTGTGTGTGTGTGTGTGTGTGTGTGTGTGTGTGTGTATAAGGGTTTGTATATTATAGCGTTTGTACCCGTGTCATTTATTTTTTTTCATCATTCCGTTTTTAATCACTAGGTTGTTTAGTGTGATGGAGCGTGAGGGTGTTATTACTCTATTCATGTTTTCTGTCGAGGCTCGGTCTATCTTCTGTTATGCCTGTGACCTTCGTAATCACTCTGAGTGTCATGTCTGTTCTATGTGTCGATAAGATCCTAACATCTATGTTGTCTTCCGAGCCTCTACGTTCCAATTGAGCGTGTTGGTAGCGTGTTGGTAGAACACTGGCGAGTTTTTCTCCTTCTTGAGTTCTCGCTAATGTCCAGTTATCCGCTCACCTAGGCTACGTGCTATCTCTGCAATGTACGTCGTTGCCCCGTTTCTGCACCGTCCTTCTGTACGTCTTATACTATAGACTACATTCCTAGTTTTACAGTTTATCTGTGGGTTTATTCTATATACTATGCATTTCCTATCCGTACAGGGGGTTCTTTCAAATGGGTGTGTTATAAAGATCAGGGATTTTATGGAGGTCCCTGGTCTTTCTACTACTTTAATCCATAGTATTCCCTAAAAATATATGCTAGTTCGCCTCTAGGGGTTGCATTGACGAACATGACACCCTGGTAATTTTGGCTGTCATACCATGAGTTGGCCTTATCTATCTTCTTCTATGCTATTTCAGGATTTACTCTTGTATAGCGCGCAGATCCTATTGGCGTCATTCTCTACAATGATCTTGTATTTTGCCCTGGATCCTTTGTATACTTTGATCCTATTTCTTCGGCTGTATCCAGAGAACAGCATGCGGTGGCTGAAATGCTGTATGTCTTTCTCTAATTCCGTCGGGTCGCATATGCGGGACACAAGTCTCATCACTCTTTTCAGGTCCGCTATTAAGATATTGATTTTGATATTATCTGCAATAGTTGTGTTCCGATGGATCTGATATTTGGAGGCCATAGATTTGGCACAGTGGGAATGGAGGTTTTGGACCTTGTTATTACTAGTTTCCAATCAGAGTCCGTGTCTAAAAATAGGCAGTCTATAGTTAGGGTGCTTACTAGGATAATCTACTGTAACTTCAATACTCTGGTGGGTGGAGTTACCTATCCATTGGATGGTCCCCATGGTGCTAGCTTCCAGTTCATGGACACTGTCTTTTATTTAGGGGTGCTTTTGGTACTATGTTGATATCATCAACATAGCGGGAGTACACGATCAGGGTCATGGAGCTTTCTGCCTAGCGTTCTTTGAGTCTCCTATCCCACCATACCATAAAGAGATTAGCCACATCGCCTGCGATAAATAAATGACACGCATATACATGCACAATGGACAGATATATTAACCCCCCCCCCAGACGTAAACGCAGGCGCAGATAAAGATATATACCACGGAAGGACAAAATGGAATAAGCAGAATAAGAGAGTCACTGATTAGGTCACAGGCTGTGTGACGAAAGAATTTTGACAGACTATAAACTGAAAATAATACGAATAAAAGCTAAAGTGAAAATCAAATAAATAGTCCGTATGTTTAATTGGCGAAAAACTGTTCTTTTCGTTCTTGGACTCTCCAAGCTCGCACGTACTTCTTTGCCCCTCCTGTTCGTGCTTCACTGCGTTCAATACATACACACTTCACGTCTGGCTGTACAGTCTTTTTGCTTGTTTGTTTATTCACCGTTTCGTTTTCCTGTTTTGTTTTCCGTCCGCCACTACCCTCCACGAAAATAATTTAATTTGTGTTCGTGGGAAGAACCATTTCAACGATGCGTACTGCCTTAATTTTTCGAAACGCCGGTGTTTTAATGGTGGCAGCTGATGAAGGAGATGTTTCTATGTGGCTTGCTTGTCTGTTGTACCTTGTTTATCATTTTGTCCATGTTCTTTTGCCACGTCATGTACCCAGTTATGTATCTATATGTACATGTAGATGAAGGTATGTACATACATGTACATATATATGCATATACTCATATATTGTTTATATATATATATATATATATATATATATATATATATATATGCATGTATGTGTGTGTATATGTTTGTATGTCTGTGTTTGTCCCCCAACATCGCTTGACAACCGATGCTGGTGTGTTTACGTCCCCGTAACCTATCGGTTCGGCAAAAGAGACCGATAGAATAAGTATTAGGCTTACAAACAAAAAGCCCTGGGGTCGATTTGCTCGATTAAAGGCGCTGCCCCAGCATGGCTGCAGTCAAGTGACTGAAACAAGTAAAAGAGTATCCTAAGTATTGTATAACACTGTTTCAACAAACATTTTCACCTGAAGAATCTTGCATGATAAATACATAAACGTATACACAGGTATATCATACTCGTACAGACGTAGGTATACATAGGTATATCATATTCGCACACAAGAAGTAGAATTAAACTCACGGGTATTCCGTGAGAATTGACTTCACGGAATCGTGTTGTAACACAGAATATCAGTGTTATTATTCAGAGGCATATTGCTTTGTTTTTGTAGGTAACTCTCTGTCATTCAAGTTCACGACCCAATTTTGAATTCTATTCTTAACGTCACCATGTGACTGTAAGAAAAATAACAACTAAATAAATAAGAGTAAAATATCAACATGACCAGACAGTCAGACTACACCAACACGAAATAACTCTGCTTGCTGGAATATTTAATGTGTCCTACAGTATAGTGTGATGTGACCCTGAACCAAGCGGAGTACTGCGGAATCTGTGGATTGTACTTCGTCGTTACATTGGAAACTTGCTAGAGATAGCTGCTAAATCTTCCTCAGATCACACCCTACTCTCGGAGAGGGAGAGAGAAAAAGAGAGAGAGAGAGAGAGAGAGAGAGAGAGAAAGAGAGAGAGAGAGAGAGAGAGAGAGAGAGAGAGAGAGAAGAGACATATTGGACAATATTGTCCTTGTCGATACAATGAATGTCAGTCATCATATGTCTATATGTCTAAAGCTAATTTAGAGCTGAACAACAGTATCTGATTAGCGAAATCACATTTTATAGTTTTTAAATGCGTATTGAACGTATTGTCCTCCAAATGTCAGCGGAACAACAAGGTGTCAATATTTTTACTGCGAAGGCGGTGAGCTGGCAGAATCATTAGCTCGTCGGGCGAAATGCTTAGCAATATTTCGTCTGTCTTTACCTTCTGAGTTCAAATTCCGCCGAAGTCAACTTTGCTTTTCATCCTTTCGGGGTCGATAAATTAAGTACCAGTTGCGTACTGAGGTTGATCTAATCGACTGGTTCCTTCCCCCAAATTTCGGGCTTTGTGTCTAGAGTAGAAAAGAATATTTTTATCCGCAGTAAGGCAGTGAGCTGGCAGAATAGTTAGCACGCCGGACAAAATGGTTAGCGGTATTTCCTCCATCTTCATGTTCTGAGTTCAACTTCGGCCGAGGTCGATTCTACCTTTCATCCTTTCCGGGTCGATGAAATAAGCATCAATTGAACAATGGGATCAATGTAATCGACTTCCCATCCCACGAAATTGCTAACCTTGTGCCAAAATTTGAAATCAATATTTTTATCTGCTGCGTATCTAAGGTAATTGATATGCAAACATTAATATGTACACGTGACTGGGGCATGCAGACGTTCCGTTTTTCCTGATTCGTCAGGGTTTTCAAACAGTGGTTTCGCCGACCATATCAAAAGTATCGGAGCCTGTGATTTATCCTGTCTAATTGTTTTTAAATTTCAAAACACAAGATTTAGTGTGTGTCTATATGTAAGTGTTTATAAATTTGTGGCTTTCTACAAACTTTTACCAAAGCATAGCTTCGATTTAAACATAGTTTATTCAAATTTGCTATGCAAATGCGTTGCATATAATAAGGTATTTTACATTAAGTATTATACATAAATGGCTAACTTAACCTAATACTGCTTTTGCTGCACAAAATGGACGGCTACTCTCAACATCAGAGATTGTTTATTCATTGTTTTCTTATATATAGGTAGTGACAAAGTTACTCTAAGTATGATAGGATGGTCAAAGATATAATATGTTTGATAACAGGTTGGCTTCATCAGTGTTGACCTAGAGCTAAATACTACCATGCCAACAACTCTTTCTACTGAAACCCACACGTTTTCCAATAGCTTGTTTTCAAACATTTCGTTTCATATATCCACTCTGTGGCTCCAAGACCTTCTTCGTTGAATTCAGCTATCAGTCTTCATCAGATCACTGAAATAAAGTAGATGGAAGAGAAGGTGTTGTTGGCACTCCGTTGCTTACGAAGTCGAGTGTTCCAGTTGATCCGATCAACGGAACAGCCTGCTCGTGAAATTAACGTGCAAGTGGCTGAGCACTCCACAGACACGTATACCCTTAACGTAGTTCTCGGGGATATTCAGCGTGACACAGTGTGACAAGGCTGACCCTTTGAATTACAGGCACAACAGAAACAGGAAGTAAGAGTGAGAGAAAGTTGTGGTGAAAGAGTACAGCAGGGTTCGCCATCATCTCCTGCCGGAGCCTCGTGGAGCTTTATGTGTTTTCGCTCAATAAACACTCACAGCGCCCGGTCTGGGAATCGAAACTGCGATCCTATGACCGCGAGTCGGCTGCCCTAACCACTGGGCCATTGCGCCTCCACTAGATGGAAGAGAGGGTGTATGTAGTGACTAACACACAACATTTTCACGCAGTTCATTACTGCATGTCTGAATATGTAGAATGGCCCTCGGCGAGGCGGCTGCTTGATCTAACTGCAGCAATAGATTTGTAAGTGGCATATACTGCTTCGCCGTGGAGGTGCAATGGCCCAGTGGTTAGGGCAGCGGACTCGCGGTCATAGGATCCCGGTTTCGATTCCTAGACCGGGCGTTGTGAGTTTTTATCGAGCGAAAACATCCAAAAGCTCCACGAGGCTCCGGCAGGGGATGGTGGCGAACCCTGCTGTACTCTTTCACCACAACTTTCTCTCACTCTCTCTTCCTGTTTCTGTTGTACCTGTATTTCAAAGGGGCCAGCCTTGTCACACTCTGTGTCACGCCGAATCTCCCCGAGAACTACGTCAAGGGTACGCGTGTCTGTGGAGTGCTCAGCCACTTGCACGTTAATTTCACGAGCAGGCTGTTCCGTTGATCGGATCAACTGGAACTCTCGATGTCGTAAGCGACGGAGTGCCAACAATAACAACAACAACAACAACAATGCAGGTAGTCGGTGAACAACAATACTGCTTCACCGACTACCTGCATTTCATTAGAGTATTCCATCAGAGTCGAGTACTACTACTACTACTACTACTACTACCACTACTACCACTACTAGTAATATATTTCGCTTCTGAAAACCCTCATTATACACCCTCTCCGGCCCCTTTCTATGTCTTACTCCCTCTATACTTCTTTGCTACTTTCTTTCTCAAGTTTTCCTATTGATCTTCACTCCCTCTCTCTCATTACGCCTCTTTACTCGTCCTCTACCCCCACCTCCTTTTCTAATAGTTCATAAAAAAAAAAATAATAAATTCCTTTATTTCTTTTCCACTTGATTCTTTGGTCCAATCCTCCGCTCACAAACACTTTTTCTCTTCTTATCTCAATCTCTTCCTTTCCGACATTTTTAAAAACATTTTTCCACTCTCATCCCTTTTAACTCTCTCTCTCCATCCCTCTCTCTCTCCATTCCCCCTCTCTCTCCATCCCCCTCTCTCCATCCCCCCTCTCTCCATCCCCCTCTCTCTCCATCCCCCTCTCTCTCTCCATCCCCCTCTCTCTCCACCCCTCTCTCTCCATCCCCTCTCTCTCCACCCCCTCTCTCCACCCCCCTCTCTCTCTCCACTTCTTTGTCTTAATCTTCTCTCCCCTCAACTTTCTATGTTCTCCTCTTTTTCTATTTTCTCTCCCCCTTTTCATCTCCTCAATCCACTTCCTTTTCCCCCTTTCTCCCTCCCTTCCCTTAACTTCATTAGTCTTTTTATTCTCTCTCTTTTTTTTCTTCCTACTTCTCTCTCTGTCACTCTCTCCCTCCTCTTCTCTTAGATTTTCATAACATTTCGCCGCCCAGTTTCCCAATCCTTTCTTATTTGGCTTCTCTCATCTTTTAGGAATTCCCTTCTCTCTACCCTATCCCCTTCTCGCTCATGTCAACCCCCTCACGTTCCTCTCCTACCACTAACGCTCGTTCTTCGCCATCCCCTTTTCTACGTCAGTCCACAAAGGCTTCACATTACTCAAAATAGCTGATCCCAGCTGTGACATTTCACACTTTGCTCCTTCCTGTTTGTTTCCTGGTTCACTTGACCAAGCGACAGGGGTGGTTGACGTGGAGAATATAGGGATGTGTTACTCGCTGGAGTAGGATGGACATATCGTCATCATAATAGTAGTAGTCGTACGAGGAGGAAGAGGAGGAGGAGGGTGAGAAGGAGAAGAGGAAGTAGGAGTAGTAATGTTTTCGAAATGACATCAAAGGGGGACATTATAAAACCAGAAACAAAAAAAGGATTCTTTTAGAGTAGCAACAAAAACAACAACAACAATAATTATTTCTACTCTAGGCACAAGGCCTTGAAAATTTTGGGGAGGGGAAGGGGGTTTAGTCGATTATATCGACCCCCAGTGCTAAACTGATACTTATTTCATCATCCCCCGAAAGGATGAAAGGCAAAGTCGACCTCGGCGGAATTTGAACTCAAAACGTAGCGGCAGATGAAATACCGCTAAGCATTTCGCCCGGAGTGCTAACGATTCTGCCAACTCACCGCCTTTGTAGTAGTATTAGTAGTCGCAACAGCAGTGGTTGTGGTGGTGGTGGTGGTGGTAGTAGTAGTAGTAGTTTCAAATGATGGCACAAACCCAGCAAATTTGGGGGAGGGTTAAGTTGATTACATCGGTACCATTACTTGGCTGTCACTTGTTTTATCGACCCCGAAAAGATGAGAGCCAAAGCCAACCTCGGCAGAATAGTAACAACAACAACAACAACAACAACAACAACAACAACAACAACAGCAATTCTTTCTTCTATAGGCACAAGGCCTGAAATTCTGGGTGAGTAGATTAGTCAATTACACTGAATCCAGTGCGCAACTGTCACTTATTTTATCGAATCCGAAAGGATGAGAGGCAAAATCAACCTCGGTTGTATAATGATAAACAAAAATAACTACAACAAATTAATCAATGATATACTCTCTGTTGCTGTTTACGACTTCCCCCTATCGTTCAATAAGTAAATTGATGCCTTAGTGATAGAAATCTCCCAGTCTCGACTCAAAGAATTCATCCAACCAAGTCGTCAATTCCACGTCATTATTGGACGATACACCGCGCAAAGCGTTCGAAAGCGGTCGGGCAGCACTTCCCATTCAAGTTCTTGAATCGTGGCTTTGGTTATATTGGCGATGTGAGAACGGGCGTTGTCGTGTTGCAGAAGAACGCCATTTCGTCTGTTTGGTGTTTTTTGCTGAATTGCTTCGTTGAGTCGGTGCAGTTATTGAACATAAAGCTCCGCATTGAGTGTTTGGTTGCGCTCAAGCAGTTCGTAATGGATTATGCCTTCCCAGTCCAACCATACACACAACATGGTCTTTCAAGGATGAAGGTATTGTTTTGCTTGCGGAGTCACTTGTTTGCTGGGGCTGAGCCATTCTTTTCGCTGCTCCATAATGACGTAAAGGCACCATTTTTCATCGCCAGTGACAATGCAGTAAAGAAAACGCTGTTTGTGACCATGTATGGAGCGATGTCGAACGATGTCGAGCGATGTCGAGTGAGCAAACTGGAGGCGATTGTGAAGCGTTGATTTTTGTTGTTTGCGCTCAAAGTGTGTGGCACCCAAGTGTCGAGTTTCTGAACCTTGCCCATTGAGTGAAGGTGGTTCCCCACAGTTTCTTTTTATCACAATCCATCTGCTTCACCTATTCTCTGGTCGTTTGACGTGGATTTTCGTGAAGAAGTTGATTCAATCGATCTTCATCGAACTTAATTGGTCGACAGGTGTGTGATCCGTTCTTGAGGTCAAAGTTCCCATTTTTGAAGCGCGAAAGCCAATGGCAGGCGGTACTTTGAGGCATTGCTCCTTCTCCATACACAGTACAAATCTCAGAAGCAGCTTCGGCGGCCTTAACACCTCGATTAAACGCAAAAAGCAAATGGTGTCGAAAATGCTCAGTTTTGTCCACTTGACCTTCCGTTTTATTGATCTAAAAATACACAAAATTCAATAAGATTAAGAAATCAAAACACTCTATCTTGTAGGCAAAAAAAAATTCTCTTTTAAATAACATAAAACATTTAGCCATTGTATTTTATTTCTGCGTGCATTTTTGAATCTGTAAAAAAACGCCCATGAACTATTCCTCAACCCAATACTATAAACCCGGGCCGACCAAAGCCTTGTAAGTGGATTTGGTAGACGGAAATTGTATGGAAACCTGCCGTAACGAAATATATAAATGTATATATAGCTATGCGTGTATGTCTCTGAATTTGTGTTTGTCCCTCACCGCTTCCCGACGACCTATGTTAGTTTGTTTACATCCCCGTAACTTAATGGTTTCCGCAAAAGATGCAGATAGAATAGCTACTCGGTTTTGAAAAAAATAGGTATTGGGATCGATTTGTTCAACTAAAATGTCCAATGACTGAAACAAGTAAGCAATAAAATATAGGGATACACACACGCGTGCGTACACACACGTGCACACGCACACACAAATACGCATATATACAAATACGTGCGAGCGCGGCACACACACACACACACACACACACACACACACACACACACACACACACACACACACACACACACACACACACACACACACACACACACACGGCGGCGAGCTGGCAGAAACGTTAGCACGCCGGGCGAAATGCTTAGCGGTATTTCGTCTGCCGCTACGTTCTGAGTTCAAATTCCGCCGAGGTCGACTTTGCCTTTCATCCTTTCAGGGTCGATTAAATAAGTACCAGTTACGCACTGGGGTCGATATAATCTCGACTTAATCTGTTTGTCTATCCTTGTTTGTCCCCCCTGTGTGTAGCCCATTGTGAGTAGTACAGAAATAACACACACACACACACACACACACACACACACACACACACACACACACACACACACACAAGAAAAGTAATATTTTTATTGCGTGGGTCTTCAGAATATGTGGTGGATGGCTGTTGTGCAGGGGTTTTAGCTTAATCCAGTTATTTGTATAATTAATTAATATTGCTATTAGCTCTATTAGCAACTCTGTCGCAATTGTGTTTTAAATATTAATGTCTACACCCAGTATTATATTGGTCACATAACTGCATACAATGATCCACATTGTGTAGAGACCTCAATATTGCAGACGAGAGCCAGTCTTATTTTAGGCCATTAGTTTGTGTAAATATTCTTTTGTGAATTCACATGATTCAAAGCTACAGGTATCCGAATTCCTATTTGTTATTAACTTCCAGTATGAGAATTCTCAGACTAAATTTTTCGGTTGAGTTCGCAGTTTATTATAAATGTCTGGTCTCACTTACACACACACACACACACACACACACACACACACACACACACACACACACACACACACACACACACACACACACACACACACACACACACACACACACTTATGTGTGTGTATCATGTCAGAAACAAATATTGAGTAGTACACACACAGGATTTTACTTTAGAACTTTAATATAAATCCAATGAAGCAACGTTATGGCGTCCCGAATATGTCTCTCGTGATCTATACGCGATACACACACACACACACATACACACACACACACACACACACACACACACACACACACACACACACACACACACACACACACACAAAATACATACATATATACCATTTGGATCTTTTTTAAAACGGGGGCCACATTTTTCATTAATGTTTTACGTAGTGCTTTTGGTACGGAAAGACTTTCAAACTTCGTATACTTATCTATTTTGTGTTATAGAACAGAAAAATATTTTTGTATTCGAATTTATTTCATGTAAAAAATTGTCTTATTTCGATAATTTCAACCAATCACTGACGTCCATTCAGCCGATATACATTAAGTGCCGACTACATAAACAAACGATTCTTCGTTTTATTTGCTTTTTTCATTTTAAATTTGCTTTAACCCTAACCCTAGCCCTAACTCTAACCCTAGGGTTAGGGTTAGGGTTAGAGTTAGGGTTAGGGTTAGGGTTAATTGTTTCAGAATCGTTTGTTTATGTAGTCGGCACTTAATGTATATCGGCTGAATGGACGTCAGTGATTGGTTGAAATTACAGAAATACGACAACTTTAACATGGAATAATTTATGGATTTCTTTTTTTTTTAAGAAGACTAAGAGAAAAAGATGTTTTATATGACACATTCTACCAGTGTTCCAAGTTTCAAAGTGTTTCGTTAATGAAAAATGTGGCCCCCGTTTTAAAAAAGATCCTACCATTTCAACAATCCACGCCTTATATGCTTATAGCGTGCAAGCTATGTGCGAATATGCCCGGACAATGCATACATAACAATAAATTAAAATATGAAATAAAAGCAGTGCTAGTGTAATAAACCTTAGAGGGTTAGAAGTGAGTTATCTCGTCGGTCCATGACTATCAGGTGCTTCAACAGCCGGCGCTTTGAGAGAGTACTCGCTACCACGCCAATGCGCGGCCTACCGGCAAATAAAGTAGCCACATCAGATAAGAATATGTGATTGGTAATCTCTCTTACTCTTACGTTGCTTCTATCTCATATTTGAATTTATTCTTACATATGCATTGTCCGGGCATATGTATATATATATATATAGCTGGCCGCCAACACTTTTTTCTGCAAAATAGGGGTAGCTTATCCTGTTCAGGCTATATTATTAGCATTATTCTGCGTTTGAGAATTTAAAATCACTTCTTTAACTTTCTAAAAGCAAACTTCGTTTGTTTGTTTACGTCCATCGTAATTTGAATTTTATATATATATATATGTATCTGTGTGTGTGTGTGCGTGTGTGTATATTAATATTATCTTGGTTGAAAAACTTCGATAATGCAAATATGTTAATAGATACTAGGGTAGCAAAAATGTCACAGAAACTGGGATATTATACCTGGTTAAGGGGTAGAAATTCCATGTTAAAGCGATGCATTTTGAGTTGATATAAAGAATAATAATAAATGGAACAAAACGCATATATTCATTGATTATATGCGTTTTGCTCCATTTATTATATATATATATATATATATATATATATATATATATATATATCCGAATTTTTGTAAATTTTCTCGGTCATTACTTCGCATTCGACCTGGGGTGATAAATAGAGAACAAATTTAGAATAGATTGTTGATATTTGACATCAACTTCTAGCGCATAGGCGCTGGCATTCCAGCACCCTTAATTATTATATTTTATAATTGTATACTTAAACATATATATATGTACACACACACACACACACACACACACACACACACACACACATATTTACATACAAGATCGGAGATAAACCATTTAGCCAGACCACATGACTTATATGTCTATAGCATGGAAACTATGAGCGATATGCCTGGAAAATTTTTAAATGTCGTTTTTTTTTTTACAAGATCAGAATCTCCGTACTCGAAAATGGGGGAATTCTGTAAAAAACAAAAGAAAAAATAAAAGACGGTGCGTATTCTTTACGTCCGCTCAATTCCAGTATTAAAGAAAGTAATAAAAGAAATGAAATAGGAAAAATGGAAGAACGAAAAAATAGAAGGAAAGGAGACACGTTGAAATTATATTCCTACATACACTATGCTATCTTTAAAAATGGAAAGGTAATTACTGGAACGCCTTTGATTATAAGTCTAGTGAAATTGGGTTAAACAATCAATAGAGGGAAACCTCTACGTCGTCACTCAACCTGCTAGAGATAGCAAACCAAATGTACATCTAAACTGACACATTTACTAATGCGGTCGGGTAACACATTCCGCGAAGGAAAAATGGTGTAATTGTCATGGTTAGACTCTTTTTGACCATACGAAGGGTAAGACAACATTCCGGGCCAGATGTTCCCTCCATTTTATTTTTATTTTTGCTTCAGGTATGTGCAGAAATTTGTGTGCAAGTTTTGTATTTTTTTGCAAAGAACGTGCTCTTGCATGTGAGTAACCATCTTCAATAAAAATAAAACAAAAACTCTGAACTTCGTTGGTGCACAAAGTTTTCTTTGTTTCGCTGGTTGTGAAAGATGCGCGCGAGCGCACAAGCGTACATTTCTCATGACTATGTTTAATTTTAAGGGATTTTCGTGATTGGTAGGAAGAACAGATGACATTATCCTTAAACCAGAGATCGGACTCGAAAACTTGAGAGAGTGAATTCCACTAAAGGACTACGTTGTGATGTTAAGCCGAGCGACGGATTAAGTCTATAACATTAGAACTCATAATACCGGGGTTTTCCGAATATCCGCCCATCCATTAGATCGCACATAGGAGGAGTAATGTAACACCCTTTGATTGATTACCACTATCTGATAGTTCGTCGGCTGCACTACACCACTTATCTGATCCAATTATATTTGTCGTCATTGCTACGTGTTCTGATTTACCTTGAATATCTCAATTTGTAACACAAGTTCTTATTGAACGCCGATATCTAGGGAATAACCATTGTCTTGCTGTTAATGTTCCTTACGCGAGTCATTAGTAATTATCTCGTTGCACGCTTCACTACGTTATTGTATAGTAAGTTTTGGTGGAGTAAATAAGTCTATAGATAAAGTCAAAGGATTTTTATTCCCAATAATGGAGTCGAAAGAAAATATATAAAAACGTGTTCAACGATCATATACCATTAGTGAAAAATTGAGTGCTGTTAAACGAGTGAAAGAACATTCTGGTAATTTATCTGCTGCGTCAAGTGACTTAGGTATTGATAGAAAACGATTGGGAGAATGGTGCACAAAAGAAACTGAGTTAATCAATATGTCAGACAAGAGGAAACGCAGATCAGTTGGTGGAGGTAGAGGACCAACACATAGAGATCTAGAGATTGAACTCTTACAGTGGATTGTTGTTCAGCGTGCAAACAATATAATTGTTAATTATCGCCGTTTACGGGAACATGCTTTTGAATTGGTAAAAAGGTTTGGAATTGACATAAACAGCTTTAGATATTCTGATAAATGAATTTTCAATTTCATGAAACGGAATAAACTGACTGTGAGAAAGATTACACCTGTTGGTCAGGCAGACAATAAAACACTTGGAGAAAAGGCACAAATCTAGATAGCATTCCAGTAATTAACAGCAGATAAGGATGCTGATCAGATATATAATATGAATGAAACACCTGTATTCGTTGACATGTTGAGTTCAACAACCATAGACTTTGTTGGCAATGAAAATGTAGATGTTAGCCACTGTGGTGCTTCCAAAAGCTCGATTTACTGCTGTGTTGTGTGTTAAAGCTGCAGGAAAGGTGTTGAAAACAATGATTATTTTTAAAGGATTGAAAAACGTGTCTAAAATCAAGGTCCCAAAGAATATTTACTTAACAGTCTCCAGCAGGGGATCAATCACATATGAACTCATGCAGCTGTGGGCTGACAAAGTGTTTGGTCAGAGAACAGCACAACTATTCCATGCTCAAAATTCAGTGCTATTCATGGATGAATGCTCAGTGCACAAGAAAACAGAGCTCCTAGAAGTGTTCAAACGTAGGAATACAGTTCTCAGACTTATATCTCCTGAAACGTCTTACTTACAGCCGTTAGATGTATCAATTATTGGCGCTTTCAAGAAAGCTCTTCGTGCTGAATGGGAGAATTGGTTTTCAAATGGCAAAAAGGAGTATACAAATAAAGGGTATCGCAAAAAACCTTCCTATCAAGAGACAGTGAACTTTGTGATCCAAGCAGTTGCCACTTTAAATAAAGAAGCAATAAAGCGTGCTTTTGAATGTTGTGGAATTGCTCCTCGTGGACAGGATGTTTTGTCTGGCCTTGAGGTAAATGCGCCAGATGTACATAATGACAAAATTGAAAATGAGATACAAGTAAGTGAAATTAGATCTGATGTGAATTATTGTCAAGCAACAAATGAAGAAATTCGTGATATTTAACTTGAAACTATTCGGTTATTATTCTACCATAAATGCCCAAGGACATTAAATGTTCATACGAGGCTTCTTTTCATGTATTCAACAGTTTAATTTTCAACGTTTCTTAATAGATCCATTGTTAACTTCAGAATATTTTTTAATATGCTACTTCTTTAAAGGCTGTTTCAGTTTCTTTATGTCTATATATCTGATAACTGAAACAATTGAAGTTCAATGGAATTGTATAAAATAAATATGGTTTTTGAGAATATCTTTGTTTTTCCTAGGTGAAATATTTTACTTCCATATTACCGCCCATGAACGGCAGTTATTTAAGCCGAAAAATAGTTTTATGAAATATAATTTTATATTTAACAGCCCTGGGCGGGTTTTCGGAAAACCCCGGTACAAAGAGCCAGAACAAATAACGAAAGACGTGTCACCCGATTTTCTATCAATTTCACTTAGTCACTACCCAGGACCACTAGCGTATTTCATGGCATAAAAGACACACGGGAATATTAGGCGAACTCCTTTTTCAGCAGCGCATAATCATGAAAGTTTTCTTTATTGTATTAAAGCTTATGGAAGGCCCAACTTCCCATATATGACCCAGAATAATATTTTGAGACATCTCTTTTCTTTGGAAACAAAGTGCATCTTATATGCCATCATATACGGCATTTTATTTAACCGCGGCGTAATTTGAACTCATGGAAATGATAGCCGGTACAAATGCATGTCATTCTGTCCTACGCTCTGACGACTCCGCTAATTCGCCATTTAGGCGGCGATGGCGGTAGCGACGATGACGACGACGATGACGACGACGACGACGACGACGACGACGACGATGACGACGACGACGAGTGATAGTCGAAAAGGATGGAAAACTTGGTGGGCGATTATTGTCATTGTTGTTATTTAATTCTAGTCCAAATTTCACCGAGAAAACCAAGCCATGATAATCACGTCTTGGCTTTAGGGATATTGTATTTAAGATCGCTTCATCCAATGGATGAAGTCAGTAGGATGTAATTTAGGGAGTTTTCTCTGCTATTTCCAGTCACCTCACACAGGCCTCGTATTTGCTCGAGAAGCTTAACTGTTGCTATTTAACCATTCAACCCTGATTGAGAAGATTTATGATCAAAGACGATCCAGCCGTGACCATGCCATATTTTATATTTAGGACTGTATTATACAACGTGTCCTTCCTTTTTCTAGATGATAGAGTGCAATTTGAGGAAATTTTGATTGTTATCTCGGGTTATCTTATAGGTGATCCCTCTTGTGGCCAACGAATTAATTGTTGCTATTTAATCTAAGACTTCCTGCGACGACACAGTATTTTTCCTATGTACAGGGATAAGCATAATTAAGGGATCAGCAACAGTTGCTTCACCACATACCGAAGTTCAGAAATAGCAGCTAAAGTGCTAAAACTCTTCTTGTTTTGCCTGTGTGGAGTTTTAGCACTTTAGCTGCTATTTATGAACTTCGGTATGTGGTGAAGCAACTGTTGCTGATCCCTTAATTATGTTTATAAATGTATAAGAACTTTTAAATAAGTTCTTCACCGATAATGGTGTTTACATACCGAAGGGCTTGGTGAAAATTATTAATTATTAATTTATTAATAAATTGATAATCATTTACCCTTTTATTTGTATATATATATATATATATATATATATATATATATATATATATATATATATATATAGGTGAGAAAGTTGGTATGTGAAAGTACGTGGTTGGATGTATAAAAGATAATAAGAGTGAAAAAACTACAGAAAGCTTGTGTTACATGGTTAAAGTATATATTTAAATTATGTCAGAAAAATGTTAGAAAAATGTTAGAAAATTATCCAGTGCGTTTATTCTTTTCTAAAGAGTTGAGAAGATTAAGCTGTTGCTTCTAACTGATCTGGCGACTACACAAAGGTCGTTTTTGTTAGCTCGTAAGCTTAGTGTTTCAACCTTAATAGTATGTATGTATACAAACCAACAACACAAGTATGACAAGTATAGTTGATTTAGTACAAAAAAACTTGTCAATTTAGTGCAAACTCATTAGTACACATTTATACATACATACATACATACATACATACATACATACATACATACATACTCATATGCACACACACACACACACACACACACACACACACACACACACACACACACACACACACACACATACACACACACACACACACATATATATATATATATCTGCGTGTATTTATATATATATATATATATATATATATATATATATATGTATGTATGCGTCTGCATGGACAATTCACTACATACTGACCTTTGACCTCAATACTTTCTCTACCGTCACTGCTTACACGGCGATGACGACCATCACCACCATCTTCACTATGACTACCATGACCACCCTAGTCCTGCCCCATCACTAAGTATCGGTCAAAAATCTCCTCTAAGCTTACAGGTGTTTTATTTTATCACTTCATTATTCGTCGTCGCTAACACTGGTTCTCTTTTCTTATTCAAGTGCGTGCGTACGTGCGTTTTCGTGCGTGTTCGTGCGTGTTCGTGTGCGCGTCTCTTTCTCTCCTACTTCATTTGTTTCTCTCTTTTTCTCTTTATGTTTATACTAGTATACCCTTGCCGTCAAAAATGCCGACAGTTTTATTCATGATAGAAAATAGCGCAGCAAATGGGAGAAACCATTGTGAAATGTCAGTAATCTAGTAAATGTATGTATGTATGTGTGTATGCATGTATCTATGCACAGGTGTTTCTCCACATACACCGACTAAACAAAATATGGCATAAAACCTTTATCAGTGGGTGTTGCAAGAAATACAAATTCCACAAAGGTAGGCGTAGCATATTTACTTTAATAAAATCATTCGCGAGAAAGATGAACTTTATCGTGTGGGGGAACAAGAATACAATTTATATAAATAAGGAAAATGAGGAGTGAGCAATATGCCCGCTATTTAAAAAAAAACAAATTGCAAGTTTTGTAAATTGGTAGGAAATTTTCAGGTAAAAAGAAAAAGGAACAAGTTATATGAGTAACGAAACATCAGTATTTCCTGCCTCCAGTGAAACTCACCCGCGAATACACTTCCTACTTTTGTATTTACTAAAATCCAACACTTCAAAAGACCTATTTATGGTTCATCACCTCTAATTTAATCCTCTTTCCGGCTCCAAAAAGGATTGCACATAAATCGTAGGCGTGACTTTAAAACCCCACATAACTATTCACTCGCTAGAAGAGAAATCGTTTATATAAAGTAAGTTATCGTTTACGTCTTTGATTGACGACCTGTGCGTTTGTTTCTACCATCAATAACACTGTGGAAATAATCGCCAATAAAACTCTTCATGCCATGTTCTTTACTCCACTTCACAATAGAAAAAATTTGGAAAAGAGGCAATTTTGATTTTTTTTACACAGCATGAAGAAAAATATGATAGCAACAACTTAAGTGTCAACGGCACAATCGCAACACCACAATATCTATTATTTAAAACTGGAAGAACCAGTAAATCGCTTGAATGAATACATTGAACATGGTTCCACGTTCAAATCTCGGCCGTTGGTCACTTTACTTCTATTTATCCTCAATCAAAAAAATAAAAGCCACTAGTAAACTGAGGTCGATTTAATCAATAATTGACTTTCTGCCAACGTGGTGAAATCGTTGTTGTTAACCCTGTGTAGTTCGCAAGTGAGTTATCAATCAATATCTTGATATCATATTTTAGTATAGTTTTATTGATGGATTATTAATACGATTTTATTGAAGTGCTTTGCTAAATTGAAGTACTACCTGACTTCGAGTGCGTCTAGTCAAGTATTTTGCTGCTTTGTATTTATTTCTTTTCAAAGGCGACCGTTTCGACACACACACACACACACACACACACACACACACACACACACACACACACACACACACACACACACACACACACACATACATACATGCATACACGAACACGTATACACATACACATACACACATATTAATGTTTGTTTCATACCGGGTTATATATGAAAGCAATTTAACATTAAACAGAAGGATTACTCAGTACTTCTTAACAACATTGAGTAATCCATCAGCGAGCAAGGCATAATGACATAATTCTTTGTAAGAACACTGCAAATGATAAACCAATAAATATAACATGGCAGAGCACCTGTTATTTTTACAGGAGCTGTGGGTTCGAGTGATACAGGCAGCTTTCGACTTTATTCTATCCAAAGGCTTTTTCAACCCAATATTTACCCGCTATTCTTTATAGCGTTATCATCTGATTCGAGATCCAATGATCAAAACAAAAAAACAAAAAAAAAAAAAAACAATCATGGTCGAACTTGTATTCCGGAAGGGAACATTTTAGGTACAATCCCATGGTCATTCATGATCGAAGGGGATCTTTACTCTTTCGGTCATTATCAACATTCAGGATCGTAGGTTAGGATAGGCACAAAGACTGAAATAAAGATAGCAATTTTGGCTTTCTTACAAACCTCTTCTCTTTTGAGGAGCGAACAATGAAGTTGGTGCATTACTGTGTCGCCATCTGCTATTCTAGCATCCATTTAAGTTTCCTCCCATCATTTACTCACGGATACGGTCCTAAGATACTTAAACTTCTTAACTTGCCTCAATGATATTTGACTAACATGCAGAGTGCACTGGGAAGATATTCTTGAGAAGACCAATGTTTCAGTATTCGCAACAATTATTCTCATCCCTACTTTGCGGTATTCGGCAGTGAACCTTGATACGAGGACAGGGGCTGAAGTCACAGGGGCAATTAAAGTGCTAAAATTTAGTAAGGCTACTGGGGAGAATGGGGATACTGCTGACCGAATTGGTCAGCAATATTAAAGCCTTAACAACCGACCAAATATTCATTGTACGGCAGGTCTTCGAGAACTTGTAGGAATATTGAAATATTGCTTTGTAGGCCTCGAAAACGCATATAACCGCTTACTGCGAAACATGTAGAGGAAGATTTTGCAGAAGTTTGAGATTATTGGGTAACTTATGGTTGTCCCGAAGTCCCTTTACAAATGCCTACGTGCTTGTGTTCGGGTAAATGATGCTAAGCCCAAAACTTTCTACGTGAGTATTGAACTTCAACAAGGGTGTGTATTGTCACCTCTCCCTTTCATAACTTTTATGAACTTGATTGAAAAGCGCAGGTGTTGTGGAAGTGGTTTCACAATGGGTGGATGTAGGATCGGTCGGGTGATATTTACAGATCACACACACACACACACACACACACACACACACACACACACACACACACACACACACACACACGTGCACACACACACGTACGCACGCACACGCACACACACGTGTGCGTATCTAGTTACATATGTATATACATATATATGTATGTATGTATATAAGTATATATATATATATATATATATATATATATATATATGTGCGTGTGTGTGTGTGTGTGTGTGTGTGTGCGTGCGTGCGTGCATGTGTGTGTGTATGTATACGTATATGCATAAATATACACACACATATTTACTCGTTTGTAATCATGTTTGTTGAAATATATACTGATCTATTTGTGGATTGATATATTGCATGGATATTGACATAAGGATAAACCAGGCCCAGATCTATTCAGTTAGAATACACTGCACATCAAATCACATTTATTCAAAATCCATGTATTTCCACTGCGTAGAAGTGCAGCATATTTGTAAGGTGAGTGAAATAAATTAACACAGAAAAATACAATTCATGAAAATGTCATTCTTATCTTCTGGTATGAATTATGAGAAGTATGAAATAAAATAAACAAAATGGTATGATTACTAATCTGAATAATAGTATATATTTTATAAGCTCCAAAATTTGTCAAATGGGATTTCTAGAGAGTTGGTATTTCATTTTGTGGTGAACAGAAACTTTAAGGGAGTGTGAAATAATTGATCTTAGAATAACAGGAGCAATTAGAAGTGGGATAAGAAAAAAAAAAAAAGATGAATAACTATATGACTCGAATAGACTAGATTAGTGTTGAACTAAATAAGATATAGATAATGATAACCACTTCGACTGTCCTATCGTGTATACACGAGGGAAACAAATGTAAGTTTAGGTAAAACACTTCATTAGATGCTATTGGTTGTCAAACTGCATATGTTGGGGGAATAACTCTTCTTCTATACAAGATGCTACTCAGCATAGTCTCTAACACAAGAGATGCCTTTGCACTATCGTTGAACCCAATTCTACAATTCTCTTTGCAAAAGCTTCGGGCGTGCACTGTTGTGCTTACTTCTTCATGGCTACTTTCACCTTGCCTGTGTCTTCAAGTCGTTGAAGACTGTCCTCAGAATGTGCCAGACACGGACTGCATGTCGGTTGAGGTATCGCTGACTAGCCTAATCTGCTGATTGACTAATTTGTTTCCCAAACTAGATGTGTTGTCACATATTGTCATAGTGAATGGGGAGCGTTTTCAGATTCTTGTTCAGTATCTTCCACCTAATGTTTTCCACCTAATGTTTTCAGTGTTGTATCCAAAAGATCAGACGTGTGAAACTTTTAACGACTAGCGCAAATGTTTAACTAATACCAGACATTTGTTGAATGATATTATCTTCCGTTTGCACACCAGTTTGCATAAGAGCTCCATAGAGCTACCTTGTTGAGTTCTATCTATAGATCAAGAGCAGTCAATTGAAGATGGGGGAGATGACAGCTTCTATATTTACTGAAAAACACCCAGACCTCTTCTTCTTTATATGGCATGCCTTTTTGAAAAGACGAAAAGCTTGATTAAACAGATGCGCTGGACTGATAACATGTTTGAGAATTCAATAACCGCTACATCATAAGGCTTTAAATTATTGAACTACACATCCACCCCTTGGTTATAGAACCTGGAAAACTTTGCAGAAGATTTGAATAAACTATTTAAGAGGTCACATTTTGCTATTACTGCAATACTTTACTGAACAATTTGAACAATTACAAGATATCTTCCAAAAAACCCCTTAACATACGTATTATTGTTGATAATGAAAAAGGCACTGCTATACAAAAGAGGCTTCTATGTAACACAACCAATACAGACAGGAAATCTAATGTCGCTACATATTACCACATTAACGCTAAAAGGAAGGAACTAACTTTCATTTTAAGGATAAAAACCACAGAGAAAGCTTGTCATGCAGCCTCTCATATCACTATTAAGGGCCACAGATCAAATTTTCTTTTCAACTCCAAATGTAGGATGGCTAATCTTTTGAAACTCGAGGCAAGCATAGTGTGTGTATCTTTGACGGTGTCAATTCTGATATCATACGTACCATTGGATTAATCTAATGGAACTGCAGCTCCACTTTTAGGAATTTGCTCCGCTCTGTTGATAACAATTTGTAGTTTTAAACAGCTTGATAACATGGATTTCTATTTTTTCATATCGAATTTTTCGGTATTTCATATCGAAATTCGTCATATCGAAAGCTCTGGAGTTCGGGAAGCAATTTTCTGGAATAAAAGACTTTGATATTAGAATAGTAACGAACACTAGAATTAGTAAATAGAGATATCTTAGACAGAGGTGTACCTTCATATAACGTGAAGTTAACACGGAACAGCTTTAATGAGAACTTGGTGTGCATGGAGGGTCTCACAATCAAAGAGTGTTACAAAAGAGGAAAATGATCTGGTTTAATCCTTCTTACAATTTAAGTGTAACATAACTAACTACCCCTAAAAAGAAAAATACCTAAAAAGAAAAACTGAACTTTCATAGTGTTGTCATTAATGCAAGTTTGCGATAGCTAATTTTGGGCCATTAGCTACTCCATAACTTTACAGAAAATTTTAATTTCACTGGAATTTCTAATAATAAGAAAATACTATCCTGTCATTTTAACACTTCACTGTTGCTAAACTACTGGTTTCAACAATGCGATTGAATCTTATGTATCCAATGACAATAAGCTATGTTTAGAAATTTTGTCCGCCCCATTGCTCAAACATGCCTTTAACACCAGTCAAGCAATTAGAAATGATTACCGAAATCAAAATGTCAACACATGCACACGCACGCACGCACGCACCCACCTACACACCCACCTACACACCCACCTACACACCCACCTACACACCCACCTACACACCCACCTACACACCCACCTACACACCCACCTACACACCCACCTACACACCCACACAGGGGATAAGCAAAATGAGGATTAAAGGCTGTGTGTGTGTGTGTGTGTGTGTGTCTGTGCGTGCGCGCTCGTTCGTGTGTGCATGCATGTATATATGTGAGAGTATGTCTGTGTGTGCATGTACGTACGTACGTAGTATGTATGTATGTATGTATGTATGTCAATTGATAACCTGATGCGTTCAAATAGAATTATCGTGTAATATTTATTTCACCTGGGTTACACAAGCATTCGTTGTTGGTCGTATCATCGAAAATACAGTGAATCAGTGATTGGTCTGCTGGAAACCTGAAACCAACTGCGCTATTGTAGTAAAATTATATTGATTTATATTATATTATATACATCAGGTTCAGTCAAAAGTTTTTCGGATTTTCACTGTTGATGTTTGGCAACTTGTATCTCCATGTTATATCATTAATTTGATATAACTTGTTCAATTGTTGCTGAGTTGTTTATTCTTTATTTTCATATATAACATAGAAACGTTAATTATTTATTCTTTATTTTACAGTTTTGATAATGAATGATGAAGAAATTGCAATTAGAGCCATTTTACGTTACCCGAGGAAAAAGGACTGAGTACAATGGCAGCGGCAAAAGAAATTCATGATATTGAAAGCCTAGGAACTGTCAACGAACGTGTGACCAAAACTGGTTCAGATGTTTCAAGGAAGGTGACACCAGCCGCGATGACAAACCAGGCTTAGGGGGACCTTCTGTGGTGGTAGATGAAGCCTTGCTTGAAATAGTTGAACAACAGCCAAGCACAAGAACTCGTACATTGTCGGCAGAACTTGGTCCTCCACAAAGCACAATCAGTCAATACATTCATAAGCTAGGCCTTGTGAATAGACGTTGTCGAGAAGTTTTTCATGGACTGAACAATGACCAGGCTAAACGACGTATAAGCATTTGCAAACAACTGCTGGTAAATCCTCGAGACGTCTGTTATTGGCTTCGAATTGCAATTGGGGATGAACAATGGATTGTTCCGGCCAGGTTTCAGAACCTATTGTTAAACAAAGGCTATACACCAGACAGAAGGTCATGTTGTGTGTTTGGTAGAATTTCGAGGGGTCGTTGTGCTTTGAGCTTGGCATATTGTGAACTCTAACCTTTATGCTCAACAACTACAGCGAGTATATGATGCCTTGAAAGCTTGCTAACCGGCAATGGCCAATCAAAGAGGCGCACTTTTACAGCATGACTATGTTCCTGCATACACTACCAATGTGACCAAGCACAAACTTGAGGGGCTGCTTACTGCTTACTGCTTACTGTCCAGACCTTGCAACATTATATTACCGTCATGGCTCATTTCCTGCACGGGCGAGGTTCAGCAATGTGCATAAAGTTGAAAACGGTTGGAGGGACTTTTTTTTGCCTCTAAACCAACCAGATGGTATAAGCAAATTAAGCCCCTGGTACAACAATTGCAACAGACAATAGAATATGATGGGATATATTTTGATGAATAATACTTCACCTATGTAATTTGTTTGAAATATTAATAGAAAAACATTTGACTCATCTCGGTATTTTAGATTATATTTTTCGACATATCTCCCAACAAACTGGTTTCTTCTATTACAATTAGAACTGCTTCCTATTTATAGATCCCGTGTCATTAGTTTCCTAGAGTTAGAAATTATTATTTATTTAAATAAATCCATTATCACATTTCCATAAACCACTCAAATATACTGAAATTAGGAAAAATTTGTTTCAAGTACAGTAACGTTTAAAATTAGCAGATAAAGTCACATGATCTGACCAAAACAAGTCTAACATGTCTAACTTGTTTTATTGTTCGATAAATTAAACATCTTAATATGGAATCTCTGAATCTATCTATCTATCTATCTATCTATCTATCTATCTATCTATCTATCTATCTATCTATCTATCTGTCTATCTGTCTGTCTATCTGTCTGTCTGTCTGTCTGTCTGTCGACACACACACACATCATCCTTGATCTCGGAGTTATTTGGACTTAGGACGTGTAGCAGGATGCCAAGTTTTGCTTTGCTAGTTTTGTGTTCCTACAATCTATACCACTCTCAGCGCGTGTTAAGACATGTCCTGTTCAACTAATGTCACAAGATTCGAACTGTCAAACCTTTTCGCTACTCTAGCGACATCAGAGAATGTCATAGAACACTTGATGTGACATTTTGACGGATAGAGCGAATAGGATGGGTGGACGATGCTGAGAGGATGGGTCACAGAGTGGAAAGAAAGGACTAAGTTGAAGGAGAAACAAAAAAATGTCACATTATCATAATTTTCTTTGGACAGCCTTTCAATACTAATTGCTATTCAAAATGAATGACACAGAACCAAACATTAAAAGAAAGAAAGCAAGAAAGAAGGAAAGAAGAAAAGAAAATAAGCGAGATCAAACTGTTCTATACGAACAAAGAATTGTTTTTATTTCGGCAGATTTGCTACAAAATGCATCGGAAAAAATGCTTTGCGATATTTGTTCCATCTCTTTATGCCCTGGGTTCAGATCCCACCGAGATCAGCTCGATTGTTTATTCCCCCGAGTTCGATAAAATAAAATTACAGTTATGTACTGCGTTTTAATCGTTAATCATATTTTCTAGCCTTGAGCTTAAATTACAAACAATTATTATAAGGCGGTGGATTAGCAGAAACGTTACAGTCGGACAAAATACCTTGTGGTATTTGTTCTCTTTACATTTCGAGTCTAAATCCTAACCTGGTCAACTTTGCCGTTCATGCTACCCCCATTCCGAGATCGATGTTGATATTCATTTTACATATGAACATAAAGGATATTGTATCTTTTCCTTTTCACAGGAATAATCTATATTTAATTCGATTTTATAATTTTCAATTGTAAACTGGATCTGACGAAGATATTTATCAAGCAATAGAAGGAAATTTAACAGAAATTCGGGCAGTTTTAACAATATACTGTTTGGGGAAATAACTATGTTTTTCAATTTGTCTGGAACTATATTCCGAGAAGAAATAATACATTTCTAAATCTCTCAGAGAGATTTAAGCAGTTGTGATGCGATAAAGTAGTTAGTTGTATGCTGTCAACTTAATGTGACAGTCCCATGAAGGGAATAATACTACTGTTATTTAGCCCTAGGAAGCAGCACCGCTTCCTGTCGGCCTTGACACATTTCCTGTGTCCTTATGTTTACGAGGGGGAGACAAGCACCTCCACTTAGCTAAGCCTGCATCCAGAGACATGTTTCTGAGTCTTTGCTCGTTATCAGTCTGGAGTAACAATGGCCTACTAGCTGGAGATGCCTGTCAAACTCTCGTAAACATTTAATAATTCTAGTGAAACACATTCACTGATTTCAAAAATAGAAATAATACATTTCTAAATCTCCCAGAGAGATTTAGAAATGCAGTAGTGATGCAATAAAGTAGTTGTCAAGGCCGACAGTAGTATTATTCCCTTCATGGGACTGTCACATTAAGTTGACAGCATACAGCTACTTTATCGCATCACTACTGCATAAATTCAGAGTGCTTTCGTATATTATTTGTACTAAAAGATGTTTATTTGAGAATTACTCATCCCCACCACTATTATCACTGTCACCAACGGTACTGCTATAATTTTCGGCGTCGTGCCTTTGTATAAAAAAAAAAAATAAATAAAAATTATTACTTGTTCGGTAAAAGGCGTCGAGCTGGCAGAATCGTTAGCACGCCGGGCGAAATGCTGAGCGGTATTTCGTCTGCCGCTACGTTCTGAGTTCAAATTCCGCCGAGGTCGACTTTGCCTTTCAACCTTTCGAGGTCGATAAATTAAGTAACAGTTGCGTACTGGGGTCGATCTAATCGACTGGTCCCCCCCCCCCATAAATTTTGGGCCTTGTGCCTAGAGTAAAAAAGAATCGTTAGCTCGCCGGGCGAAATGCTTAGCAGTATTTCGTCTGCCGCTACGTTCTACGTTCAAATTCTTCCGAGGTCGACTTTACCTTTCATTTTTTCGGGATCGATGAAATAAGTACCAGTTACGCACTGGGGTAGATACAAACGACTAGCCCCCTTCCCCACAAATTTCCAAGGTCTTGTACCTAGGGTAGAAATAAGAATTTCAACATCGGCGAAGTCAACCTCGGACCGATTTGAATTTAGAATGTACTCGTATCGGACTGTAACTTAATACCACAAAACATTTTATTCGATGTTCTGAGAAGTCAGTTAATCAAGCAACTACGAAATACTACAAAATAATCGTTTCTAAGCTAAGCACATAGCTACTACTTTTAGGGTAGAGAGGGTTGTTAATTATTCTTCAGAGTGAAAGTTCTGTCCGCAACAATTAGTATTGTGTAGGTCTCTTTTTCATTTTTTGACATTCTGTTACCATCGTATCTCCTCTCCTTCTTTAGCAACCCGTGATCACTTACTTAGAGAAAGCATCGGCTCGAAATGAGGATAGTTTGCCAGAAGATTCTCAGGGAACGGTTAAATATGCATTGTATTGCTAGAGTAGTTGTCTTCTGGTTCTTGACACGATCAAAGGCAGAGGTGACTCGACGTATGCCTTGAACTTCATGAGAAGACTAACATCGGATGTTCAACGGTAACATGTTTATAAAGAAAGTGTGTGTGCGGGCGCGCGTGTATGTAAGTGGAGGGTGAAAGCGTGACTGGACATATCAACCAGCGTGTCTAAGGGAGACAACTGTATTAAAATTGATATGTGATGTGAATAGACAATGTGAAGAAAACGTCTCGTGTATTAAGTATGTGTGTGCGTGTATGTGTGTGCGTGTGTTTGTGAGTGTGTGTATGTGTGTGTGTGTGTGTGTGTAAGTGTGTGCGTGCGTGCGGAAGTTGAAAGTGGGATATGTCAACCAAAGTGTCTAAGGGAAACAAGTGTATTAAAATTGATGTGATGTGAATAGACAATGTGTGATGTGAAGACAACGTCTCGTGTATTCACTGTGAAAGGAATAAGTGACAGAAACCATTCCGATCTGCGACAGCTCACCCTCAACTAGTACTTTAGTTAGTCATTCAAACACTATTGTGTTGATTAGGTACAATTCTAACCACAATCACATTCAACACGTTAAAGCAAATTTGATTATTTTAATAGGCAAATTTGTTAACAAGATGCAAGGGAGAAGACTGTGATGGAGAAATCTTTCTGTTGAAATCAAGTGTACGCCGCGAAGAGATATGCAACGAAGTGAGAGAGAGAGAGAGAGAGAGAGAGAGAGAGAGAGAGAGAGAGAGAGAGAGAGAGAGAGAGAGAGAGAGAGAGAGAGAGAGAGAGAGACTGTGTGTAGAAAGCTGAATGCGGGTGCAGAGAAGGAACAAATATAGTTTTTCATTATCAATATGTTTATATCCAGAAAAGGAATTTCTATGGAGTTGATAAGAGCACTGGGAATTCAGCAGATACAGTAATAATTAGAGCGGTACAATTGTAGCCAATGCTATGTGTGTATGAAAGATTTTAGCACCTGAAGATAAGCATAAAATACACCGATGGAAATATAGTTATATAACGATGAGAGGTTCGATGTGGACGTTTTACAACGAAATAATATTAAAAATTCGATATAAATAATAATAATAATAATTAAAAAATAGATATATGAGTAATTGAAAATTGAAACAATATTAAAAGCAAGATATAATTTGAAAAAAGAAACCGTTATTGCAAGTTGGGTACCCGAAGTCGCAGATTTGTGAGAAACCTCTTCTTAGTCAAATTGTTTTCTACAACTTTGATCTTCCCCTTTATCATTTCTCCTACCCTGTGGTGTAGTAGTCGTAATTTCTCGTTCCAAATTTATCAAAGTAATGACACATCATCATCATCATCATCATCATCATCATCATCATCATCATCATCATCATCATCAGCAGCAGCAGCAGCAGTAGCAGCAGCAACAGCAGCAGCAGCAGCAGAATCATTGAAGTAAGTTTGAGCTTTTCATTATGGGTCTGAGAACTCGTAAATCATATTTTAAAAACTTTGTTAAACCATCGATATAACAATTTGTGATTTGGTGGTGATCTGAAGCAACAATGGAACAAAAGTAAAATATACGAATACATTAGACTGTGTAAAAATTATTTTATTATCTCTTTATTTAAAAGAAAAAAAAAAACAAGCATTCATTTTTAATTTGAAATAGTTTATAAATAAACACAATCTCTATGCATTTTCAAATTACCTACTTATTACAGTTTCGAATCCGCTGATCTTTGAAAATGCATTAGATTATATCATTAAATTTTCTGTTAGTTCTCAGGTAGTTCAGAGCCTCTATGTCTTATCAAAGTTCCTTGAAAGAGGCGTCTGTGTGTGGGGCTAGCAGTTACCCTATGATAGTTGTTTGCACGTTTGCTTGGCTAGAAATAGCGCTTGGTTTGTTCCATAACTAAGAACTAGTCTCTAATTAATTAACTAACAAGTTAGAAAAGGTACACAGACAGATGAAATACTTCACATTTAGTGTCTGCAAAATGGTTTCAGTTGTTAGCTATAAGCTCCTTCATTCCAATTACGTTGCTAAAGTCCCTGAGAAAAGCGTGACACCACATCTATATAAGCCAGTCATTCTGTCATTCTGTCATTCTGGTCGTCAACACTCAGCTTCCCAATATAGATGAGAGTACATGTATATATATATATATATATATATATATATATATATATATATATATATATATATATATATATATATATATATATATATATATATAAAATATATAGTTTTAGGGAAAATAACCAAGTTTCAAGAACTCATCGATGAAAATCCACTATCACATATAGAAAAATTAATAATTAAAAGCACAATAAATGAGTATAATATAAAACAAAGTAAATATAATAAGATAAAGATAATAAAATGACTACACGTGTTTCATAATTATATATATATATGTGTGTGTGTGTGTGTGTGTGTGTGTGTGTGTGTGTGGTGTTAGGTGTGATGTACCGAATTAAATATTGAAAAAAAAAGTCGTCAGAATTTTGGAATAACTTATTTTATACATATATTTTATACATATATTAGCGCTTTCGTTCGTCTTTCGAACTTGTCAAATATAATTCTGTGAAAATACAGAGATCTTGCTTATTTATATAAAACGGGTGTTTTTTGGGGGTGAGGCAATGTAAGATGTATAAGCAGATAGATAGATAAACAGGCAGATAGAAAGATAAATAGATAGACTGATAGTCAGACAGATAGAGAGATGGATGTGGTAAAAGAGAGAGAGAAGGGCCAATTGTATTGAAATGGTCTTTTTAAGGAGTGTCAAGAAAAAAAAAATAAGGGTAAAAGCTTGTTTACTATTTACTCTATTGTTTTGAGAGGGTTTCTAGGGATGGTAAAAGAAGGAAGAAAAGAAAAAAGAAAGAAGAGAGAAGAAAAAATAGAGAATAATAAATAGAAAATATAAATAAAAGAAAAAATGCCTTCCTGTTTTTTCTTTGTGTTTAGTTCTTTCTTTTTATATGCCTTGAGTCCTTTCTTTTTATATACTTTGAGTCCTATTTAGAATATATTCCTCTCATACATTCATTTATTTATGGTAAGGTGTAGTTCTGCATGAGAGTATATTAGTATAATATTTGTAAATTTGAAAAATCAAATTAGTAAAATCAATTAGTAAAAATAACTATATATATCATATCGCACATATATACATATATATACATACAAAACGTATTCCTTGTTTTTTTTTTTTCTTTCAAACATTTAACTACGGGGAAAATTTTTTTATGAAGAGTATAGTTCCATTGCCTTTCGGTATTGTGGATCGTCCCATGTACATTTATAAAAAGGAAAGATTTTGAACTTTCCGTCTCCGCATATTTCCAGATGTTTACTCAATGGAATCATTCTTAGTTCTTCTTGTCGGATATGTTGCCTGTGAATTCTTTCACGTTGGCAGAGTGAGTTATTCGTTTCGCCAATGTAATTTTCTTTACAGTTTGGACAGGTGATATATATATATATATATATATATATATGTATATGTATATATATATATGTGCGCGTGCGCGTGTGTCTATGATGGATTCTCTTGTGAACTTGTGAATGACAAATGAGGGTTCAGTAAAATAAAGCGTTAATCATGTTCTATGGACACGAAAGTGTCTCTTGAGGCTTGTTGGTGCCTTGCAAACTTTTTGGCAAATGTTACAAGTTGAGGACTCAGTTTACTTGAGTGCTTCTGAATAATTTATCATGTATTTTCTCGAGTGGACGGCTAGGCATTCTCTGCTTCGTGCCACAAAACGACAATGACAAGTAAGGGTTCCATTTAGAGGAGCAGCGTTTTGCCAGCGTGGTTTCACGCTTGCACAAAGTCGATCCCGATGCTGGAGCCGACTTTGCTCAAATGTTTGATCTGAGGAGGAACAAGACTAGCACCAGGTTCTACGTTCTGATGCTTTGTTTTCCCAGAAAGGAAAGGGAATGTTGCATCGCTTCAGGTTGTCTTTTAGTTCGTCTTTGAAGGGCAAAAAGAGGCCTTCCAACTGACCTCTAAGACATATATACTTGCCAATAGTCTTGTCTCGGACCAGTTACAATGGAACTGTGTTAGCGACCAGGTCACTGAGAGTGCGACGAAAATTTTAACACCAAATAATAAACAATTAAGTGAAGTTAACAGTTTTTATATTTTTGAGTCTTCCACACTGCAAATCCTTCATAGTTGAAGTTTTAGTTAAAAAGCGAATAATTGTATGGGAGACAACTGCTGATGCCTTAATGTCTTTCCCCCACACAACAATTATAGTTACTTCCCTTTAACTCTATGCGTTTTTAAAATATGAATATAAAACATATCGATAATAAAAATCATTTAATCTTTTCACAACAAACATCGCTCTGTGTAATTTGTTCGGTAGGAAATAAAATATTAACGCTTTAAATTCAGGACAAAGAAGGCATAGAGGAATACGTGACGCAAATGGCATTTACAAAATGTTTGCTGGAATCAAAGCGACAAAAGCGATACTGTAATTTTGAAAATCTTTAAATAATCTACATAAACGTTTGTTTGTATATGTGTATGTCAACGGTTTGGTTTGATAGTTATGATAATGCAATGGAAATTCTAGTAAAGGAGTTGTTTTATTGGTAGTGGAAAAGCATATATTCGTGGTAGATGTAGTAATTGTGTTTATTCAAGAATACAGAATTGCTAGTGATACTGGTGTTGACGGTACTGGCCCAAGGACACAGTGTAGGTGTATGTCTGTGTGTGGGGATATTTTCGGAGTAAAGAATACAACAGTGGTAGTAATGGTGATATTGATAGTAGTGAAAATGGTAGTAATATAAGTATAGATTGTTATTTTTGAAATTGATGAAGGTGATAAGTTGAGATTTAGTGATGTAAAAGATACAACGGCAATGGTGATTGGTGGGTGCTGGTGTTAGTTTCGGTGCTGCAGTGGACACACACACACACACACACACACACACACACACACGCACACACACACACACACACACACGCGCATCTATCTATCTATCTATCTATCTATCTATCTATCTATCTATCTATCTATCTAACTGTCTATCTATCTGTTTGTCCATCCATCCATCCATCCATCCATCCATCCATCTGCATGTACATACGGACGTATGTATATTATATTAGAAATAACAATTGATATCTACAAATAACTAAATGAAATATATAGAATATATAGATTAATCCATAATTATATGTAATAATATAAAATACATAACTGATACATCAGGGTACGTAATTAAAGAATATACAGCTAATATACACGCACATAATACATAAAATGCAAATCCATGATAAAACTCTTGTAGATGTTTTACTAAATACAACGAGCATTAGCATGAAAAAAACAACAACAAAAAAACAACAACAACCAGAAACGTGATTGCAAGCTTTAATCTCAGATTAAGCAGCATAGGTGAGGAAATATGGCTCAATACTATTGAATTGACAAGAGTAGGTGATTCAATGTAACAACTTTTTTTCTAGGGAAAGGTCGTTATTATGAAAAATACTCGATCGACATGAAGTTGACAGCGAGGGTGGCATTAACTGAGATTAAACATTTAAATGGCGTATAACTTTGAACTAGCACGAAAGGTTCAGAAGAGAAGATAGATCAAACCAAAGTTTAAAGTTGTTGGTAGACTCGGACGGAGGAATAAATATATTGGACGAATATATTCAATTATTGTCACCAGTACGGTTTTCTTTATTAGAACTTGTTAGCTATCATCACAGAAGTGTTTCGATACCAATCCTGAGACACTATCTACACGAAAAATAATTGTAAAGTGAGTGTTAACCTTTCATAAAGATGCTTTATAATGATAATTCGATATGTTTAGGATCTGTGCTTATCTAGTATGTTAGTTGCTCTGAAGCCATGTGTTTAAACTGAAACAGTTACTTCGTAAAACAGCTATTCTCGCCATAGATCTGTTAAATTCTCTTTAAATTTATTTCATGAAGTATCAAATATTTCATAGTATTACTGCAACCTGGTCACTGACATAATTCTACTGCAACTGTAGATATATTTATAGTGAGGATAAAAACTAACAATATCAGCTTTTTATGTCTCGACATACGTGAACAAGTCAACGCTTATGCTTTACTCTTGAGGCCACAATAAGATCAGAATAGTTTAAATTAGTCCCTGTTACTTGCTGAAATAATGGTTTAAAATTTTGGCACAAAGTCAGCAAATTTCGGGGAAGGGGATAAATCGATTACATTGACCCCCACTCCCGAAAAAAAAAAAAAAGAATCAACTGGTACTTATTTTATTGAACCCAAAACGATGAAAGGCAAAGCTGACCTCGGCGGAAATTGAACTCAGAACGTAAAGACAGACGAAATATCGCTGAACATTTTGCCCGGCGTGCTTACTATTTTGCCAGCTCTCTGCTTTAATTACTGAAATAATGAAAGTAATGTCGGTCGTTGACTTGCATCATTTTTATCTACGACATAATTATTTCTCGTAAATTTTTAAAATGATTTCTGCTTTAAATATGTCAACACCAGCTTAGCTAGTATTACAAACTCTTATGAAATCTAATAAATCTACTTACATCATCTGAACAAATTCTGTGAAGAGGCCGAAATAGGATGATGCGTATGTAAATCATTTAATTTCAAAGAAGCTAGAAAATCCATTTCAATCCAAATCTATTCGTATGCCAAGAATTATCATTTTAGTATTGGTAAGAATTGGTAGCTCGTGATAGTGTTATCCTACGTATGTTTCAACGATGAGAATTTTGTAGTTCGGTCAACTGAACCACCCACCCATTGAATTTATGTGATTAAATAGAAGAATTCTGAATTCGTTAGCCACACAACTTCATTCCTATTGATATAAAGATTACATCAGATCTGGTTCTCTTGTGCTGAAGTCCAAATACCACTTGGCCATTACTTTTGTAGATATATATCTAGACATACTTGACAGATAGATATGACTGAATAACTGGTTTCAACACTGACATGAGCTTTGAAGATGCACAAAAGGAAAGGGTTGAATGATACCACCTCCTAGATGCCAATAACAATTTCTTGGTGTTGCACACTGGATGTAGTGGCGAAACCTGGGTTTTGTTTTTTGTATAAAGGATAATCATCCTGATTTCTCTGAGTTTCCTGAAGAAAAACTTGGGATATCTTTTGTGTATTTTCCTGAAAGCAGGAAAATACACAAGTGACAACAAGGAACATGACGCACGTGCTTCGACATCAGTTTGTGCACTCTTTTAGATTTGGTAGGATTTGAAATCTCTGCATTGATCAATCTGGTATAATCTATTTAACTTGCACGACTCTTTATCTGTAAGCCCCAGCAAAATGTGGATGTGTGGCAAACAATGCTTTTCCACTGAATGGAATACGTGTAATATGTGCAGTCTGAAGAAACAACACGTTTTTGTAATACGACTAATAAATGGAATAACTTTCTAGTAAAACACTCTTCCGAAGAGATAATATTTGTGTTGGTCTATTTGACCAGGCATAAGTCCTGCTGTGATTTCCGGCCAATGCAGAATTATAGGTCAAAGTAATTAAGAAAAAATCTGCTATAGCAGGGCACATGACACAGTAACCTGTGAATATTCATGTATACTTCTCGAAACATACATAATATTTTGTCAATTGAATCTTATCTAGAAATATAAACAACATCTCTGAAATTCGAGGTGCATTAAAGCGCTGTTTTCATGAAGTTTTATGAGCATGAACTATCATTTAGCAGAATGTTTGTATTAGTTTATCAAAAGTATTGCTAAAATGATTGGTGTAATAATCATGATAATGGAACATTTCTTAAAGGTCTTAGACAATTTCTTCTCTGACAGTTGGAGTTTTTCTGCAGCACTGTTGTACCTGATGCAGCATATCACCCTTATAATGAATCTGAAGCATTGTTTCTTCTTTTGGTAGAGGTAAAAGAAGAAACAGCCAAATAGTAAATCAGTCTCATTAAAAGTTGGCATCCATCTTTCTTCTTGCACAGAGCTTGTAGTACCAAATGAGATAATTTGAAAGTTGGATTTGTAAGCATGTACATGTGTGGAGGTGTGTATATTATGTGATACACACATGCGCGCACACACACATACGTATGTATAGATGTACACATACATACATATATATATGTGCGTGTGTGTATGTGTGCATGCGTGTGCGTATGTGTATGCGGATGTAAGAATGTATGTACGCATATATATATATATATATATATATATATATATATATATATATATACTTTGTTTAAAAGCAGCAGAAATATAACAAAAAACTGTTACTCGGAGTTTCACGTTCCCGTTCATCGGACAGTTTTGTTAGAAATGGGAGAGAAAAGTCATTTCTCTCCCATTTCTAACATAACTGTTCGATGAACGGGAACGTGAAACTCCGAGTAACAGTTTTTTGTTATATTTCTGCTGCTTTTAAATAAAGCATATTACTCTACCTCTGGTATTTGAGTACTCTTTTTTCTACCTTGTTGCACATTTCATGTGCTTACTCCGGTATATATATATATATATATATATATATATATATATCTCAAACAAGTTAAAAATATTGGTCATGACATATTATTGCTTTATTGGTGCAAATTTGGCATACAGCTGTTTCCAGTACTCATTATAGATGTAACGTGGTTAGTTGAAGAGAGAGAGAGAGAGGGAAAAAGAAAGAAGAGTGTTAGCGGTGAGAGGTAGGAGGAAAAGAATGTTGTGATATTATGGGGTTAAATAATTACTTGAAGGAAGAGGTAGAGAAATAGAAGGTGTTTAATGCAATATGGTGTGGAAGACTGTATGTATGTGTGTGTGTGAGAGAGAGAGAGAGAGAGAGAGAGAGAGAGAGAGAGAGAGAGAGAGAGAGGGCACGTGTGTGCAGTTACGATTTAAACCTTGTATAATAGAATATTGTAACATGCAATAAAAATGTAAGCTTAGTTATTGTTACAGGTTTTAATGTTAAAACATTTCCATATCTGTCTTTTAACGTATTTAATCTATTGACATAGAGACATCGACGGATAGAAGATGTAAAAAAGATAGACAGCTAGATATATCAATAGATAGTTAAGCTAAAGTGAAATGACATTAGCCACCAGATAGCTGTAGATGTTTTACGTGTTTTGGACCAATGGCTATGGCCATCACAACCATTACTAAGTTTTTCTTGTTTTTCATTAGGCTTAGATCACGCCGGGCAAAATGTCTATCGGCATTTCGTCCGTTTTTACGTTCTGAGTTCAAATTCCGCCGGGGTCGACTTAGCCTTTCACCCTTTCGGAGTCGATAAAATAAATACCAGTTGATCTGTGGGGTCGATATAATCAATTAACTGCCTCCCTTGAAAATACTAGCCTTGTGTCAAAAATTGAAAGCATTATTTGGTTTAAATGCCTATCCGTATTGTCAGAGTCGACAAATATATACACCAGCAGAAAGAAATGTGGCTAGGTAGGTAGGTAGGAAGGTAGGTAGATGGATAGAAAGATACATAGATGGAAAGGGAGGTAGGACTGCAGATATAGCAGTAGATATAAAGATAGATATATTAATAGTTAGACAGATATGAAATGAAAATAATCAAAAAGTACCTTGTCTTGGACTGAGTGTAGTTACTGATAAGTGTAGTGGTGGTGGTGTCAGTAGAGATATTAGTTAATGGATGTGGCGATGATGCTTGGACGGCAAAAGTGTAATTATTTGCACTTTTTAAAATTTTATATTGCTTATCACTTAATGCATGTGTTTTCGTACAATGGTTTATCGTCTACTTAATCGAAATTTAGATTTTGTTAGGCGTAGGAGTAGCTGTGTGGTAAGTAGCTTGCTTACCAACCACATGGTCCCGGGTTCAGTCCCGCTGCGTAGTGTCTTCTACTATAGCCTCGGGCCGACCAAAGCCTTGTGAGTGGATTTGGTAGACGGAAACTGAAAGAAGCCCGTCGTATATATGTATATATATATATATATATATGTATGTGTGTATCTGTTTGTGTGTCTGTGTTTGTCCCCCCAACATCGCTTGACAACCGATGCTGGTGTGTTTATGTCCCCGTAACTTAGCGGTTCGGCAAAAGATACCGATAGAATAAGTACTAGGCTTCTAAAGAATAAGTCCTGGGGTCGATTTGCTCGACTAAAGGCGGTGCTCTAGCATGGCCACAGTCAAAAAACTGAAACAAGTAAAAGAGTAAAAGAGTAACCATAGACGACATAAGCTAACAAGAGAAAGAATGAGAAGATTTGGTGCGGCGTTTGTAGGGTGTAAAACATTATCAGCGTGGAGCTGCCGAATACTATTACAGATAATGTCTTCGATTGTATTCCGTAGATAAGACTGTTTATTTGTTGACGTAAAGTGAAAAACAATAGATAACAATTATCAAAGTAGAAGACTTAAGAATATAGCTTTCAGAGATGTTGTTTCTGTTGATTTTTACTCCATCTCATGACTCAAAGGCTTCAGAAAAGTATACAATTTCATCAGACAACTTTCAAAATAACTGGAATTTTCACAGGTACTGCTAGTTTATATTATTCGTAAAACTGATAAATAATTATTTTAAAGTTCCGTACAGTTTTATCAGCGTGTATGGTACGCCAACGACATCAGTGGTTTGAAGAGTATACGATAAACACATACTCACATTCTCACGCAGATATATACACACATAACAGTAAAACACACACACACACACACACACACACACACACACACACACACACACACACACACACGCACAACACTAAGACACACGCGCGAGCACAGGCACAACTGCACATATACACACAGGATAAGTTGTCTCTCCAGAAATAGAAGTATGAAGTAAAGAAAAGAAGTTGAAATACATATGATGTTTTTAAAAAGATTTATTTACATCTACTTAACCAATTTCACAATTTCATGAAAGGAAATGTGAGATGGAAGGACTTGGATCTGTTGCATTTCTCTCGATCTGGAGCTATGGCGTATTTGTCTCGGTAAGTATGACACAACTCCCGGTTTCTCTATCTTACATTACATTTGAAAATAATAAAATTATTAAGCCGGTTAAAGAAATGTAAGGAAGTATTAAAAAAAATTTCAAGTGCATTTTCAATTTCTTTTCTTTTCTTCACACATACTCATTCAAGTACACACATCAACTCAAGGCTAGAGTAGAAAAAGAAACTTGATGAATGTTCTACTCAGGAGGGCGGAGCGAATTCAAAAGCATTTATTTACGAAGCGAACTTTTAAATCATAAAAGCATATTTACAAGTGTAATGTTGGTTTAATATTTTGGAATTCTCAGCTCAGTGGATTAGTTACTATACTGTGTTCTCTGGACTTGTGGGTTAAAGTCTAGCCAGTTGAACTTTTCTCTAATATAAAAACAAGGATGTAATGCAACATATTAAAATATGCTAAAATTTCACCAACGTAGTCATAGAAAAGCAGAACAATATCATGGACAGTTTATGTCTTCGATTTCGTTAATAAATAACAACTCACATGGTAGAAAATGTTACAAGTATCTAACAAAGTATATAGCTTTTAGAGACTCTCTTGACATAACACATGTGGACTGTTGCATTATCTAAAGAATTGAATTCTTTTATTCTATTGCTTGAGTCATTTTGACTGTGGCCATGATGGAGCACTGCCTTTTAGTCGAAAAAATCGACCCCTGGACTTATTCTTTGTAAGCCTGGTACTTATTCTCTCGGGATCTTTTGCCGAACCGCTAGCTTACGAGGATGTAAACACACCAGCATCGGTTGTCAAGCCATGGTGGGGTGGGGGGACAAACAGACACAAACATAAATTTATACATACATACATACATATACATACATACATACATACATACATATATATATATATATATATATATATATATATATATATATATATATATACGACGGGCTTCTTTCAGTTTCCGTCTACTAAATCCACATACACATACATAAACACACACACGCACATACACACATATTTATACATGCATACACAAACACACACACAAACACACACATTCACGCACGTATATACTTTTCTATTCTAGGCACAAGGCTCGAAATATTTGGGGAGGGGGCCAGTCGACTAGATCGACCCCAGTACGCAACTGGTACTTGATTTATCGACCCCCGAAGGGATGAAAAGCAAAGCCGACCTCGGCGGATTTTGAACTCAGAACGTAACGGCAGACGAAATACCGCTAAGCATTTCGCCCGGCGTGCTAGCGTTTCTACTAGCTCGCCGCCTTTACACATACACACACACACACACACACACACATACACACACACGCACATATATATATATACGCTAATATGTGCTATTGGGTTCATACATCTCCCTGTGAAATAAAAGTACACTCTATGACAAATTCTATAGTTATACAGTTCTATATTTAGTGATATATTAGAAATTGAGTGTTATTAGCTCAGAAAGTGAATATAATAGTCAATTTCTGTAGCTGCCTGCAGGGATGGTCGCAAACACGTTTATAATGATGTTTCATATAAAATATTTAGACAAGGAAATTTAATTTCAGAACGAAGAAATCTTTGTGATACGAAATTATTTATGTTTTGTATTATTAAATTACGGCACTCGCGATATGTTTAGAAGCATAAGGTTGTTAATTTCACATTAAAACCATATGGGAATACAATAAACGTGTGGAGAAATGGTGTTAAACCTTTTCTGTGTATATCACCAACAGTTTAATTTCTGAAGTTTATATAAACCAAACAGTTAAATCCAAAGCGCTCAAACGCCTACTTTATTATCTAGAATACTTAGATTCAGAAGCCCTAAGGAAGCAGTATGATTATTGAAACGGGTAAATTTCTATAGGGAAAAGACTTTTTTTTTAAACAAAACAAAAGCAGTGGACCTCTTAGCAAGCCACGTAATTCAGTGAGTCAAATTTCTTTCTGGAAACGATGAGGACAAAACAATTTTACAGGATATAATTATATGCTAGAGGTTTTAATAGAATGCAGAAACAGTCTTCAGTCGAAATATCAAAGAAGTCATTAGCTATACAAAATATTTATTTATACAGGCGCAGACGTGGCTGTGTGGTAAGAAGCTTCCTTTCCAACCACATGGTTTAGGGTTCATTCCCACTGCGTGGCACCCTGGGCAAGTGTCTTCTACTATAGTCTCGGGCCGACCAAAGCTTTGTGAGTGGATTTGCTAGAAGAAAGCTGAAAGAAGACCGCTGTGTATGTATATATATATATATATATATATATATATATATATATATATGGGGAGGTGCATTTATGTGTGTGTCTTTTTGTCTGTGTTTGTCTCTCTGCCTCACAACCGATGTTATTGTGTTTACGTCCCCGTAACTTAGCGGTTCGGTAAAAAAGACCGATAGAATAAGTACTGTTCTTACAAAGAATGAGTCGATTTCTTCGACTAATAACCCTTTAAGGCGGTGCTCCAGCATGACCGCATTCAAATGACTGAGACAAGTAAAAGAATAAAAGAAAGACCCAGTTCTAAAAGTTAGAATTTGACGATTTTTGTTAGAGAGAAAGGTTGTCACAGGTTAATACCAATATAAAGGCGTGAACTGGCACAATTGTTAGCTCGCCGATACTTAGCAGCATTTCGTCCGTCGTTACGTTCTGAGTTCAAATTCTGCTGAAGTCTGCTTTGTCTTTCATCCTTTCGGAATTATAAAATAAGTACCAGTTAAGCACCGCGGTTGATGTAATTCACTAACTTCCTCCCCCGTAATTGTTGGCCTTGTGCCAAAATTTGAAACCAATATAAATATGATATAAAGGCGGTGAACTGGGAGAATAATTGGCGCGCTGAGAAAAATGCTTACCTGCATTTCGTTCGTCTATACGTTCTGTGTTTAAATTCCACCGAGGTCGACTTTGTCTTTCATCCTTTCGAGGTCGATAAAAAATATATATATGCATATACATATACATATATATACTTGGGTTTGTGATAAATACCTCACTGACAGTCTGAATGAGTTTGGATTTTCAGAAAGAGAAATCAACCAATTGACTCACACATTACAAATACTATCCGTGAGTGAAGCAATAAGCATATGCAAGACTGTTATCAAGTTTAAAATGTGACATAATTTTCGTTATCTACATTCCTCTAAGGAATAATTTAAATAATTTAAATTTAAATTCTTCCTCAAAAGAAGAATTTAAATAATTAAAAATAGAAGAGAGCCATACACATACATACATACATACATACATACATACATACGAAGCCATAGCCATTCATAATAAAAAGGTATACTGGTGGAATGTCCCAGTGAAGACCCCAACAAAATGTAAGCACAACGTCCTGATATAATAATTTGGGATAGAAACGAGAAACTGTGCACTGTTGTGGAAATTAACTGCCCAGCAGATGTTAACATAAAACTGAAGATCAATGAGAAAGAGAACACCTATGCTGAACTATTGAGAAATCTGCAGTTACTCTATCCAGATTACAAGTTCAGGTTTATACCTGTAATTATTGAAGCCTTGGGATATGTAACACACTGTCTAAATATCAATCTTGAGAAATTGGGCTTCTCAGGACCAGAAAGGAGAAAACTAATTTGAAGACTACAGATCCAATCCATCACTGGAACTGTAAAAATCTGCAAAACTTTCCAAAAGTTTATCATTTAAATATATATGAGCATGTCTAGATATGCAACTATATTCACGAGAATACATGCACAAAACATACAAATCTGTACATACATACATACATACATACATACATACATACATACATACATACAAAAATACCCTGTTGTTGATGTCGAAATTCCAAAGAAGGAGCGTTGGATCAAGGTTAGAAACCGGTTCTTTCTCTATTGGCAAGAAATCTTGAAATAAACCGAATAATGACATACATACCAGGTTGAGTAAAAAATAAGCAACCTTTTCAACCATGAAGAATTTGTACTGGAATTTCGCAGAGTTATGAATTTTTCCTAAACATTTTTTCGCAATTGTCTGATAATACAGACATAGACTTGCCCAAATGCATCAATAAATTAATATTGACATTTTTTTTCATCGTTGTTACATCTGAAATGGAAGTGTCAAAGCGCGATATTCGAGCAATTTTGCTATTCAACTTCAAAAAAAAAAAAGGACGTAAAGCAGATGAAGCTGCTCGGGATACCAACGAAACGTTTGGTGGGGAAATGACCAGTGAGTGGTCAGCTCGAAAATGGTTTAAATGATTTCGCAATGGAAACCTGAGCCTTGAAGACAGAATGATTGAAGAGGCCACAACTGCTGTCCGGCGTGCTAACAATTCTGCCAGCTCACTGCCTTCCAGCAGATAATGATAAGAATGATACTTTCTACATTAGGCACAAGGTCTGAAATTTTCGAGGAGGGGCAAGTCGATTACATCATGCCCAATAT